>NW_027200584.1:0-19103 GCF_038502225.1 Cherax quadricarinatus | reverse complement strand
GGGTAGCTGCCTGGGTTTAGTCACATTAAGGTAAGTAGATCGTGGGTGACGTCTCTGAACCAAAGTTGGGTTCCTCTCCTTCAAACCTCTGAAGTTGCCAGATGACCCTAGCTAGCAGTCCAAGCTAGAAAGAGACAAAAGTTACCCACCGCTCGATAAATCACTCTCCATAAGTGTTAGGCATTGAAAAGACTGGTGAGGATTTAAAGACAAGATTTAAAAATGAAAGTCAGGGCAGGAAGAACTAAATCTTAAAATTAAATGAAAGTGAAGCTTTTAACCAATATATCAATTAGGACAGGAGCAGAGGCACCTACTTACAGATGTGTTGGGAGCTGCTAGTCAAGTGATTATCCATTTGGATGGAGTCCCACACGTCACCTCTCAGTGTGGAGAAAAGAGGAGGGGGGCGGGAAGCAGGAGCTAGACACTGACCCTACCTTAACAAGCAGACTGCCAAACAAACCATCGTCACCATATATTCGCTCGCTACTCCTATCTGTTGAACTTCTCCCTCACACAGTGTCAACAGTCCTTGCTAGAGAGCTTCTCTCAAGAAGGTAAACTTTACAAACATTTTCATAGTGCCAGAGAGAAGTGGAGACAAATGGTTTATGTGACCACGTGTTGTTGGAATGTGTGTACGGTAACATTTATGAAGAAATTCCAATAATGCCAATAATGACTATATTTCATGCATCACTTTAGTTGTTTAACTTTTCTATGAAAAAAAAATGTACGCATAGCTTAGCTAGGGGCGAGACTCTGCTTCTGCCTTCACAGTAGGTACCTCTCTCGTACCTATCTTCCACTCTTCTCTACTTTCTCTTCCTCTATTCTTATGTTCTTGGTAATAGTTCAGATTTTTTTATTTAAATACAATTAACTTGAATTAAATAATTTGTGTACAAAAGTGTACCGGAAGCGACTCTGACCTTATTCTTTTATGTTTAAAGCCTCTTCTTGCAGCCGAGAAAATACACATTATTACGTATTATTATTATTATTATTATTATTATTATTATTATTATTTACGGAAGCACTAAACCCACTGTCTGTATAGGGTCTGGGTATAGCACTGTGATAGCCTATTGGTTGCCCTGGGAGAAGAGTGCCCTAAGGAACACACGTCAGGTGATCCACAAGGACCTCCGTGTCTACCACCTGGTTTCCTCGTTCCCCTACTCTAATGGAGGTCCCCAGGTGGCTCTTGTCGACGTCTGGGTGCCTGGAGAAGGACAAGTATGGAACAACTCACTTTATACTGACAAATTTAAGGTACGTTGTATAACTTTTTCTCTTCCTGTATAAAATAAAAAGACACAATACCATGGCTGGAACAACACAAAATAACCTGAACATAGCAGAATTAAACTTATGGCGAAATTTCGGTCCCACCTGGACCATTAACTAGTCACACTGTAACTAGTTGTTGGTCCAAGCACGACCGAAACGTCGTAAGTTTCAGTCTCTTCTGTGCGGATTATTTGTGCATTTCTACCTGTAGCATAATGGTAAACTATTTGAACGAACTTAAGTCTTTGGACATATTAAGGTTGGGGTGAAGTTTGAGCAGCTTTGCCTGAATAACATTCCAATATCTCCTTTCCATTTCACGGCCTAACCACTGGGAAATTTCCCCTTTCGTCAGCTAAGCTTAGTTATGATTATAACATTAATAATCCCCTTTAGTCAAAATTTACTGTCGTTTATTAACTATGGCATGGACCTGATTATGAATAAGTTTGAACTGAGGTTAATGGCCTTACGTCGCCGCCTCTGTTGATGTCTAAAAAGACATTTTAGACGAAATTGATTTGGGACGAAATTGGATATGACTTGGAGCGTAATACACAGATTTATGCTGTCGCCCCTGATACTGCTGCCTGTAACCCCGAGGTTTTCACTGTTGCCTCGTACACCTTCCACTGACACTTCCCCTCACATCACCACTTCCCCTGCCTAAGATGCAGGTCTTATGACGGGGTCTCTTTCTGAAGGGAAAATTTATTTTTAATTTTTTTTCAGAAGTAGAGCAATTGAAAAAAATATTCTCGAAGAGGCTGAGCCGAAAGAAAATAATTTCTTTCACATTCTTCTTAAGTCCACCTAGATATGATATAATTCCACCTAAGTATAAAATAATTCCACCTAGGTACTTCAGTGATTAGTGACGTTAAAGGTACCTTTGACTCTGCTGCTAATTAAGGTAAGAATATTCTGATTGTGGGAGACTCTCAGGTAAGATATATGGACTGTGCTTTTTGTAACAGAGATAGAAAAGCAAGACAGTGTGCCTCCCAGAAGCTGGTGTTGGTGACATAGTCAGCAGGTTGGATAATATTATGTCAGGTAATGGGAACAAGCCCATTATCTGTCTTAGTGCTGGTGGAAATGATATTTGGAAGAGCAGGAGAGAGGAGCTGCTGGATAAGTACAGGTCAGTCACAGAAGTAGTTAGGTATAAGGGAGGGATCCCTATCATATATAGCATCTTGCCGAGAAGGGGAGTGGGCAATAAATGGATGTCTATGGCAATTGGTATAAATTGCTGGCTAGACAGGTACTGCAAGGAACTTGCAATCCCATTCATTGATAACTGGGACAAATTCTATGGCAAACATGATATGTATGCAAGGGATGGGGTTCATCTCTCTGGGGATGGAGTGGTTGTATTAGCCAATTCGATTGAGGGGGTAATTGATAACTTGTTTAGGACTCTAAACTGATAGATTATAGAGGTATGGGTGTTTGTGGGAAACAATAAGGCTGCAGTATTATTGATGGAAACAGCAGTTATTACCAGGATACCTCAGGGATATGTTTAAAAGACAATATTCAAAATAAAGTTCCTAATAAAGGCAAAGCAACTGATAAACAAAGAGAGACAGTAGAGAGCAACTAGTGACTAGCTCCTTAAAGTTTACTATACAAATAGTAGGAGTCTAAGAAATAAGATAGATGAGCTAAGATTACTCACAAGTGGAGGTAATACAGATATTATTGCTATAACTGAGACCTGGTTCAACATGAAGGATAGAGAAATGCCTTCTGAATGCAACATAAAGGGTTATAAACTGTTCCACACTGATAGGGTCAACAGGAAGGGTGGTGGAGTGGCGATGTATGTCAGAGATAATTTAAATTGCTGTGTTAGACATGATATAAGAATAGAAACATCAGACACAGAATCTGTTTGACTACAGTTTCTCGAGGGGTATAAAAAGTTAATTTTGGGTGTGATATATAGGCCCCCAAGCCTTGATAGGGAGTGCAGTAAGTTGTTATGGGACGAAATTCATAAGGCATCTAGATATGAAAATGTTATGTTAACGGGGCATTTTAACTTTAGACAATTTTTTTTTATTTTATTTAAAACCATCGTACAAAACATACATAACATCACATATATAATAACTAACAAAAAATAATCGATACAAAAAAAAGGTGCACACCCTCCTCACAGAGGATGACACTCTCCATCCAGTGCTACCATGTCGTAACAGAATTCTGAACATAAGGTGATGACATATTGCAAATGCCAATGAACATGAATAAATATTTTCAAACTTAACCACAACACCACCATCACTTATACACAGAGTGTGAATAAGGAAATAAAATACACTTACAACCTATAATAGGTTATAGTCCATAAATAACCACCCTAGGTTGGCCAATGCTCAACCTGTGAAATCGTTATCGTTATCGTTATCGTTATCCCAACATCAGCTACAAAACAGAAAATTCCACTCCCATGCAGGATGAACCCGTCATAAACATGCTACTACATATGTTTTATAGAATTCCTTAAAAAACAGAAACGATTGCCATTAACCAAGATGAAACAAACTATCCCCAATTCCTATCCCAACTCTAAATATATAAAGTGTGAAAACACACTTTCAGCAATGTCCTTAGGATACCTCCCCAAAAAAATGCCCCATCCGATCACACAACATTCAAAAAATTAGAATAAAAGACGGCCTACGCCTGTACTTACAGGTGTCTTTATGATAATTTTGAATAACAGCAAAACGTTAAATGTAATACAAAAACCTATTATTCAAAACATGCCACACTGTTTATATTTTTCCTGTGAACCTCAGTTACAGAGAATAAAACACAATACGGAGCAATTCTGATATACTAGATTACATGAGCCATCCAACCGTGACATCTGCCATCGCAAAACAACAGCTTATCCAGGTATAGTGAAAGCGAACCAAGCCATAAACTCTTTTGCATCTCTAAGATTCTACAGTAACACTACTCAGGTGTACTGTGTCTAAGATACCACCTCCCCAACCGACCCTACCTGTTACACACAACATACTCACTATAACAAAATTTTGCCCTTCTCTGAGCATACCGTCGGCTTGGAACATGTCCATGAAAAACCACCTACATATATCACAAGGCCAGTAACTACACAAATCCAAACCATACAAACCCATTCACGCTTCCGCTGCACGCCTTCATACCGCTACCCCCACTCATCCTGCAGACAAATGGGTCACTCACACTTTCACCTCCTTAGTCCTGAAAAAAATTCTACAAAAGGAGACCAGTCACCTACAGTGTCATCCCTGTGCCAATTGAAGGAGACTACTGACCGTAAGGCCATGGAAGGTCTCTGGAAAACAGACTCCCCACTTTCCCCCACAAATAAATTTATTCCTACTAACAGTCCTATATATACCCACCGCTATTGCCTTAATTCGAATTCCTTCCCCAATCTCCCTCATTCCCCATGAAATATACAGAAAATCCGTGATCACCATTTTCACCTCTCCAGGAACTCCGCTCACGTCAAGCGCTAAAGCGTGTAGGGTTGAAACGTTACTCCCACCCAATAGACGAAAGACCCTCCCCAACCACGACCTCACCTCCCCTAATGCCTCACAAAAATAAACCACATGAAATGCTGATTCCAATTCTCTACAATGTAGACAGTACGGTTCCCTCACCATACCCATCAAATTCAATACTGATTTTGATGCCAAAATCCCCATTAGGAATCTGTATACTAACTCATGCACTCTCGACCTCAATCAAAGCTTCTGGAAATCTGCCCAGATCATCCCCCAATCATACAAGGGAAACACGGCTACTCCCTACATAATCTCCGACCTCCTACTCATCGACACCAAACGTCCCACTTTAAGATGCGCAACCTCCTATACCAGTAACAAAACCTGCAACATTTCTTCACATTCGATTAACTCCTTGCCACCCTACCATTTACGTACATCCCTCATCACCTCCGTCACTCTAATCCCTCTTACCCCTCCTGCCCTGACAAATCTCTGTTTTAAATACAGGGCTTTCACTTTCGGCCCTAACGCTAGAAGACCCTCCTCCCCCACTACTGACATGGGACATAACCACCTCCTTGTTAAACCATGCCCTCCCAAAACCCCAAATATAATGTAATACCCGACGCTGGAGCTCATGCACATCTTGTGTTCTCAAAGGATATACCTCTGTCATACCCCACACTTTGCTATAAACAAGAGAATTAACTATCACCGCCCTCTGCTGCAAGGTGACATCTCCTGCCCTTAAACCCCTTAGCCTACTCACTACTTTATCCACCACCCACTCCGAGTTTACCCATCTGGCCTCCTGCTCATCTGCCATGTATATAACCCCCACAGATCTTCAGCCTGAACTCCAGTCCCAAATCCCCCCCCACCCAAGAACCTACCACCATGAGACTCGATTTCGCCATGTCGATCCGCCATTTTGGGTACCTAGGTACACCAACCGCCACCAGGAAAAAACAGTGGCAAGTGCAGAGAGCGTCCTCCCTACCCGTGGGTTGAGAGACGAATGAAGACAAATTTATTGGAACAATTTGACAGGAAATCTTGAGTCAGGTGATTTTCTTGATACAGTTCAGGATTGCTTTTTAAAACAGTTTGTGACATAACCAACTAGAGGAAACAATCTGCTTTACCTGGTTCTTGCCAACGAAGATTCACTAATTAATAATCTTGAGGTTAAAGATGAGCTTGGAGAAAGTGATCACAAATCACTTAGATTCAATACATTATGGAATCACCCATAAACTGCAATCAAGTCTCTGTCACAGACTTTCGACTGGCTGATTTCATGGGACTGAAAAATTACCTGGGTGGGCTAAATTGGGATGACCTGACTATGGATCAGGTAGCTGGTGTTGGTTGCCAATATGACGTTTTTCAGAGCAAAGTTCTAGCTGCTCAGTCAACATTTGTTCCGAGTATTTAAGGACCTGATGTTGTAGTTAAGTACTGATAGGCTTTGAGCAGTGTTTAGGATAGTGCTGGCTTGTGACGCTGTGTAATAAAGGCAGTTACTTTCCAATAGGTTTTGATTGTGTGTTAGATTATGGAGGTTTAGATCAGGGTCAACGTGATCATTCATCTTGGCACTCCTTGAGTCGCTAAAGACACCCTTCTGCATTATTCTTACTGAGACCTGGCTTAAGCAGGACACAATAGAGATCTACCCACTACCAGGATACACAGCAATCCACAACTGCAGACCATACCAAGTTGGGGGTGGTACTGCAATCTATTACTCTAACCAACTATCTTGTATGAGCACCACCTGCTTTTGTGATGAATATGGGGAATACATTTTTCCTAATTTTACTGTAAAAAACCTTAAGACGCCTGTAACAATCGGTGCCATTTACCGGATACCTCACACAAACATCCCAAATTTCAATGAGAATCTAAAGGCACTAATAACAAACAGACAAATGAACAAGCACCACCTTCTCTTAGCTGGAGACTTCAATATCAACCTTGGCCTACCAGATGATCAGCCTGTAACTGATTTCATCAACAATATGAACAACACACTTCTCATACCATAAATAACTAAACCAACCAGGCTGATTGAGACAAGTGTAACCATAATTGACCACATATGGACCAATATACTAACCCCCCTTAATAAATCAGGGATAATCACAGACAGCACTACAGACCACTCCCCAACCTTCCTCTTAACAAACATTAGAAAGCCACCACTCGAATACAACAAAGTTTCATTTAGACTCCATGACGAGGCCTCAATAAGGAATTTCACAACAGACCTAGAGACTGTTGGCTGGCCTACAGAATTCTCCAATGCCAATGGTATTGACGATTGGACAGACATTTTTCTTAACAAAATACTTAGACTATACAACAAACATTGTCCTATAAAAACGAAACAGATCACGAATAAACGTCTCGGTTGCCCATGGCTAACCAGCAGCATTCTGAAATCCATTGCTAAGAAACACCAATATGAAAAGCAATATAGACAGGGCTTAATGCACAAAGATATTAAACAATATTCAACAGTTCTCACCAAATTAATAAAGAAAGCCTAACAACTGTACTACTCCAGCAGATTAACTGACACAAGAGGGGAGATATACAAAAGACCTGGAAAGCACTTTCCCAGATTCTGGGGACCCACAAACTAAAAAAAAAACAAGAATATTGTCCTAACTAAACCTAATGAAACACCACTGCATCCCAGTGATACAGCTAACAAGATAAACGACTTCTTCTCAAACATAGGATCTAATCTCGCCAGTAAAATCCCACGTACCAACGCCAGTGCTGGGGACTACCTAGATGGGAATTTTCCAAATTTCTTCTATCTTGTACCAACTGAGCCCACGGAGGTCACCACAATTATAAAGTCACTCAAAAATAACTCAGGAAATCTGTCTCACGTCCCACCATTATTGTACAAGCGAGCGGACCATGTCTTTCTCATGCTATTACATTACTTTTTAACACGTCACTAGAAACTAGCACTTTCCCGACACTACTCAAGACAGCATGGGTTACACCAATACATAAAGGTGGTGACCCTACAGATGTTAACAACTATAGGCCAATATCAAACTTACCATTGCTATCCAAAATTTTCGAGAAACTCGTGCACAGGAGACTTTATTCATTTATAACAGCACAAAACATACTCAACCCCTGCCAATTTGGATTCAGGAAAAATAAAAGCACTAATGATGCAATTGTAAAAAGGCTAGATCTGCTTTACACAGCATTGGAAAATAAGGAATATCCGCTAGGAATTTTTATTGACCTAAGAAAAGCGTTTGACAGAGTAGATCACGGCATCCTACTCCACAAACTTAACCATTATGGTATAAGAGGACATGCACGTGCATATTTCAAATCCTACCTTACTAATAGGTATCAGTATGTCACCATTAAAGACACAGCCCCATCAACACGGCCACTTGATACTGAAGTTTTGCAGGGAAGTGTCCTTGGTCCCCTGATCTTCCTCATTTACATTAATGATCTTCCAAACGTATCCCAACACCTGAAACCCATTCTCTTTGCTGACGACACGACTTACGTCATCTCCCACCCTAATCTTGCCACCCTCAACACCATTGTCAACGAGGAGCTGATCAAAATTCTGACTTTGATGACTGCGAATAAACTTACACTTAACACTGACAAAACCTACCACATTATGTTTGGTAGCAGAGCAGGTGTTGCGCAACTTAGCATTAAGATAGACAACACTCTAATTGCCAGACATAATGAGTGCAAATTCCTAGGTCTATACCTCGACAACAACCTAAATTTCAGCACCCATGTCCAACACATAACAAAAAATGTGTCCAAAACGGTGGGGATCCTCTCCGAGATACGAGATTACGTGCTGCAAACTGCCCTTCTCACACTATACCATTCACTCATTTATCCATACCTCACCTATGCTATCTGTGCTTGGGGATCAACTGCAGCAAAACACCTAAAGCCAATAATAACCCAATAAAAAGCCGCAGTAAGAATAATCACTAAATCCCATCCCTGGCAACACCCCCTCCCACTCTTCATAGATCTAAACTTACTCCCTGTTCAGAACATCCACACTTACTTCTGTGCAATCTATATCTACAGGACCTTAAATTCCAATACTAACCTTGACCTAAAACGCTTTCTTGATAGCTGTGACAGGATCCACAGGCATAACACCAGACACAAACATCTCTATGACATTCCCCGTGTCCGACTAAATCTTTACAAAAATTCAATGTGTATCAAAGGGCCTAAAATCTGGAGCACCCTACCTGAAAACTCTAGAACTGCAGACACATTCATCACTTTCAAAACTACAGTTAGAAAACATCTTATCTCCCTGATACACCCTGTCAACTAACTACATGAAAGCCACCTGGTGGTTCACACTTACACTCACTCACCCATTGACTATAAACACAGAAATACGAATCTTAATCTTAAAATAATGAATCCTAACTAGTCATACGTTTGCCTATGATACTCCAATATAGACGCTATGTATTGTGCAAAAACAAAAGCATTCACATTGCTAAACTCACAAACTATAATGTAGTCACTAAGCATTAATACCATAATCTTTAATAATTTAAAGTTAAGAATTAATCTAAGTCTGTCCGAAATGCCTAGCCATGCTAGGTGTCCTACTGGTCCCATCTGTAATTAGTATTTTAAAATACACAAATAACCCGCACATAAAAGAGAGAAGCTTACGACGACGTTTCGGTCCGACTTGGACCATTGACAAAGTCAATGGTCCAAGTCGGACCGAAACGTCGTCGTAAGCTTCTCTCTTTTATGTGCGGGTTATTTGTGTATCGTTCCAGTCACGGTATTGTGCCTTTTTGTTATTTATTTAGTATTTTAAAACATGTAAACCACACAATATCCAAAATCTGTAAACCCCGCATTGTAATCCTTATAGAGAATAAACTTGATTGATTGATTGATTGAGTAGGGAAACCAGATCTAACAAAAATGATCGCAAATGGATGAACAATAGATTACATCTCTTTGATCAAAAAAGAGGCATTTTTAGGCGTATCAAAAGAGGGGATGGGTAGTTAAGAAATCAATATATTCAATTAAAAAGAGAAATAAGAAAGGAATAAGAAAAGCAAAAAGTGATTATGAGGCTAAGGTCGCAAGGGATTCGAAGACTAACCCAAAAGGATTCTTTCAGGAAAACAGAAGTAAGAACAGAGACAAGATAGGCCCACTTACTAGTAGCTCAGGTCAGATCACTGACAGTGATAAGGATATGTTTGAAATTTTCAATTCTTACTTCCTCTCAGTTTTTACTCAGGAAGATACTAGCGAAATTCCAGACATAAATTATGTAAAACAGGTCGATAATAAACTATGCACGATTGCAGTAACTAGTGACAAGATCCTCAGATAAATAGGGAAATTAAAACCTAACAAATCCCCAGGCGCTGATGAATTGTTTGCAAGGGTGTTAAAGGAATGTAAAGAGGAACTTTGCAAACCTTTGGCTAATCTTTACATGTCACTACAAACTGGCATAGTGCCTGATAATTGGAAAATGGCAAATGTAATACCTATTTACAAGGCAGATGACAAGTTCTTAGCTTCGAACTATAGACCAATAAGCCTTACCTCCATAGTGGGAAAATTTATGGAATCAATAATTGCCGAGGCAACTCGTAGCTATCTTCATAGGTATAAATTAATAAATAAATCTCAACAGGGTTTTGCTAAGGGGCGTTCCTGTCTTACGAATTTACTAACTTTTTTTTCACTGAGGTGTTTGAGGAGGTAGACCATGGTAATGAATATGATATTGTGTATATGGACTTCAGTAAGGCTTTCGATGAGTTCCACATCAGAAACTTTTGAGGAAACTTAACGCACACGGAATAGGAGGAGAATTTTTTTTCCTGGGTAGAGGCATGGTTGACAAATAGGCAGCAAAGAGTTTGCATAAATGGGGCGAAATCAGAATGGGTGCACGTCACAAGCGGTGTTCCTCAGGGGTCAGTGTTGGGCCCGTCGTTGTTCACAATTTACGTCAACGATATAGATGAGGGAATAAATAGCGACATAAGCAAATTTGATGGTGACTACAAAATAGGCCGTCCAATTCACTCTGTTGAGGACATTAGCGCACTCCAGGATGATTTGAATAGACTGATGCAGTGGTCGGAGAAGTGGCAGATGCAGTTTAATATAGACAAATGCAAAGTGCTAAATGTTGCACATGACAATAACCATGCCACTTATACACTGAATAGTATAGATCTTAATACTACTGATTGCAAAAAGGGTTTAGGAGTTCTGGTTACAGTAATCTGAAACCAAGACAACAATGCATAAGTGTTCGCAATAAAGCTAACAGAATCCTTGGCTTTATATCAAGAAGTATAAATAATAGAAGTCCTCAGGTTGTTCTTCAGCTCTATATATCCTTGGTCAGGTCTCATTTAGATTATGCTGCACAGTTCTGGTCGCCATATTACAGAGTGGATATAAATTCACTGGAAAACGTACAGAGGAGGATGACAAAGTTGATCCCATGTATCAGCAATCTTCCCTCTGCACTTTCTAGAAAGGCATAGAGTTAAGGGGATATGATTGAGGTGTATAAATGGAAAACAAGAATAAATAAAGGGAATGTAAATAGCGTGCTGAAAATGTCCAGCCAAGACAAGACTCGTAGCAATGGTTTCTAGTTCGAAAAGTTCAGATTCAGGAAGGATATAGGAAAGTACTGGTTTGCTAATAGAGCTGTGGATGAGTGGAACAAACTCCCGAGTACCGTCATAGAAGCTAAGACCTTGTGTAGTTTTAAAAATAGGTTGGAAAAATACATGAGTGGGTGTGGGTGGGTGTGAGTTGGACCTGACTAGCTTGTGCTACCAGGTCTGGTGCCGTGTTCCTTCCTTAAGTGGAAGTGACCTGACTAGGTGGTCATTGTTCTAGGCTGGGGGGTGGCATGGACCTGCATCGCATGCGTCAGTGCTCCTTCTTTCTTATGTTCTTATGTTCTTATGTATGAAATAATTCCACCTAGCTATGAAACAATTCCACCTAGGAATGAAATAATTCTACCTAGATATGAAATAAGTCCACCTAACTATGAAATAATTCCACCTATGTACGATATAAGTCCACCTAGCATTGAAAGAAGTCCACCTAGCTATGAAATAAGTTCACCAAGGTATAAGTCCACCTTGCTATGAAATAATTCCACCTAGGTATGAAATAAGTCCACCTAGCATTGAAGCAAGTCCACCTAGCTATGAAATATTTCAACCTAGGTAAGAAATAAGTCCACCTAGCTACGAAATAAGTCCACCGAGGTATGAAATAAGTCCACCTAGCTATGAAATAATTCCACCTAGGAATGAATTAAGAACACTTAGCTATGAAATAATTCCAACTAGGAATGAAATAAGTCAACCTAGGTATGAAATAATTCCACCTAGGTATGAAATAAGTCCACTTATCTATGAAATAAGTCCACCTAGCATTGAAATAAGTCCACCTAGCTATGAAATGAGCACACCTAGATATGAAATAAGTTCACTTACCTATCAAATAATTCCACCTAGGTATGAAATAAGTCCACCTAAATATCAAATAATTCCACCTAGGCATGCAATAAGTCCACTGAGCTATGAAATAAGTCCACCTAGGTATGAAATAAGTCCACTTAGCTATGAAATAATTCCACCAAGGTACGAAATAACTCCACGTAGGTTTGTAATAATCCACTAGCTGTGAAATAATTCCACCTAGGTATGAAATAAGTCAACTTAGCTATGAAATAATTCCACCTAGGGATGAAATAAGTTATCCTAGCTATGAAATTAGTCCACCTAGGAATGAAATAAAAACACCTAGCTATGAAATAATTCCACCTAGGTAAGTCTGCTTAGTTATGAAATAATTCCACCTAGGAAAAAAACAAATCCACCTAGCTATGAAATTAATTCCACCCAGGTGTGAAAAAAGTCCACCTAGCTATAAAATAATTCCACCTAGGTATGAAATAAGTGCACCTAGCTCCGAAATAATTCCACCTAGTTATGAAATAAGTCCACCTAGCTTTGAAATAAGTCCACCTAGGTATGAAATAAGTCCACCTAGCTATGAAATAAGTCCACCTAGATATGAAATAAGTTCACCTATCTATGAAATAACTGCACCTAGGTATGAAATAAGTCCACCTAGCTTTGAAATAATTCCACCTAGTTATGAAATAAGTCCACCTAGCTTTGAAATAATTCCACCTAAATATGAAATAAGTCCACCTAGCTATGAAATAATTCCACCTATGTATGAAATAAGTTCACCTATCTATGAAATAAGTCCACCTCGATATGAAATAAGTCCACCTAGGTATGAAATAAGTCCACCTAGCTATGAAATAATTCCACCTAAGTATGAAATAAGTCAACCTAGCTATGAAGTAGTTCCACCTAGGAGTGAAATAAGTCCACCTAGCAATGAAATAATTCCACCTAGGTATGAAATAAGTCTACCTCGGAATAAAATAAGTCCACCTAGTTATGAAATTATTCACCTATGCATGAAATAAGTCCACCTAGCTATGAAATAATTCACCTATGTATGAAATAAGTCCACCTAGCTATGAAATAATTCCCCCTATGTGTGAAATAAGTCCATCTAGCTTTGAAATAATTCCATCTAGGAATGAAATAAGTCCACCTAGTTATGAAATAATTCCACCTAGGTATGAAATAATTCCACCTAGCTATGAAATAATTCCACCTAGGTATGAAATAAGTACACCTAGCTATGAAATAATTCCACCTAGGTATGAAATAAGTCCACCTAGGTATGAAATAAGTCCACCTAGCTATGAAATAATTCCACCTAGGTATGAAATAAGTCCACCTAGCTATGAAATAATTCCACCTAGGTATGAAATAAGTCCACCTAGCTATGAAATAATTCCACCTAGGTATGAAATAAGTCCACCTACGTATGAAATAAGTCCACTTAGCTATGAAATAATTCCACCTAGGTATGAAATAATTCCACCTAGATATGAAATAAGTCCACCTAGCTATGAAGTAATTCCACCTAGGCATGAAATAAGTCCACCTAGCTATGAAATAATTCCACCTAGGTATGAAATAAGTCCACCTAGCTATGAAATAATTCCACCTAGGTATGAAATAAGTCCACCTAGCTATGAAATAATTCCACCTAGGTATGAAATAAGTCCACCTACGTATGAAATAAGTCCACCTAGCTTTGAAATAATTCCACCTAGGTATGAAATAAGTCCACCTAGGCATGAAATAAGTCCACCTTGGTAAGAAATAAGTCCACCTATCCATGAAATAACTTTACGGTGTCTCTTAGGTAGGTTGGTAGCGCACTCAGCTCATACCATGAGTATACGTGATTCGATCCCAAGTATGGCTAGAAACATTTGGCGTTTTTTCTTATGATACGTGGTGTTCCTGTTCACCTAGCAGCAAGTAGGTACCTGGGTGATAGCCGACTGGTGTGGTTGCATCCTGGGGACAAAAGTTAACCAAAATTACCCGAAATGCTCTGTATAACCTGGGAGTTTCTATGCAGTACGTCACTGATATTTGCTAGGTTTGTGTTAGTTCTATCATTTACTTGTACAAATAAATGTTATTATTGTTATAACAGCTATGAAATAAGTACCTATGTGGTAACATTATTAAGGGTCGCATTTTTGGAGAAAACTCCATTGAAAAAGAAAGTCATTTTGTGTATGGCTTTTTTGGTTTATCCTGTGTTAAAAAAAACTTTCGTCAAAACAGACAGAATAAAACTTCAAGCTGAATTATTTATGTAAATGCCAAGAAGACAACCAATGAAAAAATTACATATCACTGTACAGTAATATAATCTGCTTAATGAAAACTTCACACAAACCGTCTGCAATTTTAAATAATAAAGATTAAAGTTTTTATAATTTTTCTAGTACACAAAAATACTAAGTGGAGCTGTTTGTAATCCAGTCATAAGAATGAGAAATATGAGGTAAGACTTCATAATGTAGATTTAGTATTTAATTTAGTGGTAGTCTGTTGGCTACGACAGAGATTCAAATTTTACGCTTGAGATATTATGCCCTCACAGTTGGAGAGTATCTTAAATACACTTATTGAAAGACGGACTGGAAGAGACTTTTGATGGTATAGGGACTATTAAGCCAAACCTCAAAACATGCAATAACTCTATTTTGGACCTAGTTTTTTTAACTGCAGTTATTAGATGCTTATGCCTTGACAATAGCCCTAGAGTATTACTTTTATGTTATTTAGCTATAAAGGTGAAAGATAAAGTTTAAAAAGCGTATGGACACAGATCAATTAACCAAGAATAGATAGCAAAGAAAACTTATGCACACCCTGTAGGTTTTGTGCTTGTGATATGACTAAGTTGTAGGTTAGAAGCTTACCTGTGTTGTGGCTAGGTTGTATATTAATTTCCTCATTGTTGCAGAATTTCCATGGCCATACTTTCACCATCGTGACTATGGATTATGCTCCTTTCACCTTCTATGAAGTTAAGAAAGGTGTGGTCCACCTGAAGGAGTGTGTGGACGATTTCATGCTCAGAGCAATGTCTTCAGTGCTCAACTTCACGTACAGCATCAGGGAGCCCCCAGACGGCCAGTGGGGTCTACGACTCGAAAACGGTTCCCACACTGGTCTGAGCATTATTACTATGGTCACTTAAAATGTTAAACCAGCGCTAGTTTGATACATGAAGTTATTCGGCCATTAACTGCCTAAAGCCATATCCATTTTATTTTCAATTTCATTTATTGTAATCGCTGAGATGAGCTAAATTAACAGCAGTACAGTAAAAGTGTCCCTTAGATAGGAATGTTATGTCACCAGGTTGTTTAACATATGTATAGATGGGGCTGAAAAAAAAGTAGTAAGACGTCTGAGTTCTGAAATTATAGTCAGACTTGATCAGAGGAAGACTATGATAATTCTAATTATTCAGAGTAAAAGCCCATCATCAACATAAGAGATTCCCTCCCTCTCTCTTGAAAGTATTTTTAATTTCAGTAAGTTACTATAATAGGAAACCTTTTATTTTAATTTTAAAAAGACTGCATATGGTAGGAAACCTGATACTTCAGTTTATGGTGCAATGTTTTCTTTATATTGACTTAAATTTATGTAGCATCATGCATCTTTCTTCTCTGGTCTGTCCTTTTTGTTCTTCAATTACTGCATAGTTCCACTTTTCTCACATTCCTTGTCACAACTTGTGATCTCCGTGTGTAGGTGTGATAGGAGAACTGGAGAAGTACAAAGCAGATTTCTCCCTCAACATTGCCATAATAGGTGAGAGGGAGGAGGTAGTGGACTACACAGTGGGCTACTTCAACGACCCTCTCACCTTCTGCACCAGTAAACCTCGACCCCTCAACCAGGCCCTCGCTCTCATCAGACCCTTCAAACCCTTGGTATAGTACTTTTCTTTTGATCTTGCTGACAGATTGTTATATTCAAGCTGAAGTGGGGGATTTCAACTTAAGGCACCTAAAATGGAGGAATATAGCAAATAATGTTGTTGTAGAGATAACACCAGGAGACAGCTCAGATGAAAACTCACACACACACACACACGAACTTTTAAATCTCTGCACAAAATTCACATTAAACCAACAACATGTTAAAAGTAATCAAGGTCCCAGGACCAAAACGTTTTCTAATAAATAAGTCATAGTGTTTGCTTACGTGTCTTTCTAAACCAACTTGTCGGTATTTATCATCAAGGTATATACCAGATTGGAGAATACACTGGACCTCATCTTCACTAACAATGATGATCTGATACGAAATGTCACCATATCAAAAACAAAATACTCAGGTCACAACATAATCGAGGTTCAGACATGCATGCTCGGAGCCCTAGACCGACAAAAGGTGATCAGTCACGAGGTAGCCTTCACCAAATTCAACTTCAATAACTAGAACATAAAGTGGGACCAAGTAAACCAAGTCCTAAATGATATAAGCTGGGAAGATAGCCTGAGCAACACAGACTTCAACCTATGCCTAGAACAGATTAACTCTGTGGCACTCGATGTATGCTCAAGGCACATTCTTTAAAAAAAAAAGAGGAGAAAATATAAATCAGAAAGAGATACGCGCTCCCTTTACAGGCGAAGGCAAAGAATAACAGAGCGGCTAAAAGAGGCCATTATATCTGCAATACGTAGGGAGACACTGGTCAGAGAAATAACAAACATCGAACTAAAGCTAAAGGAATCCTACAGGAGTCAAGAATCGCGCGGAAGAACTAAAAGCCATAAATGAAATCGAAAGAAACCCAAAGTATTTCTTCTCTTATACCAAATGAAAGTCGAGAACAACATCCAGTATTGTGCCCCTACTTAAACAAGATGAGTCCTACACAGATGACAGCAAGGTAATGAGTGAGCTACTCAATTCCTAGTACAACTCGCTTGCAGCGAGCCGCTAACGGGACTGAGAGACGAAGATCTAAATGAATTTTTTAAGAGAGTCACGGAGTTTGGTAAGCACAAGACTATCTGACATTATCCTGACGCCAAATGACTTCGAACTGGAGATACATGACATGCCCATGCACTCTTCCCCAGGCGCAGACTCATGGAACTCCGTGTCCATCATGAACTGCATGAAGCCACTATCACGTGCTTTTAACATCCTATGGAGAGGGAGCATGGACACTAAGGTCGTCCCACAGTTACTAAAAGCAACAGACATAGCCCCACTCCACAAAGGAGGCAGTAAAGCAATAGCAAAGAACTACAGACCGATAGCGCTAACATCCTATGTCATAAAAATCCTTGAAAGGGTTCCAAGAAGCAAGATCGCCACCCATCTAGATACCCATCAGTTACATAACCCAGGGAAGCATGGGTTTAGAGCAGGTCGCTCCTCTCTGTCCCAGCTACTGGACCACTACGACAAGGTCCTGGATTCTCTAAAAGACAAAATGCAGATGTAATATACTCAGACTTTCCAAAAGCCTTCTGTAAGGGTGACCATTGTGTAATAGCGCACAAAATGTGTGATAAAGGAATAACAGGAAAAGTTGGTAGATGGATCTATAATTTCTTGACAAATAGAACACAAAGAGTAGTAGTCAACAGAGTAAAGTCTGAGGCGGGTACGGTGAAAAGCTCTGTTCCACAAGGCACAGTACTCACTCCTATCTTGTTCCTCAGCCTCACATCGGACATAGGGATATAAGCCACAGTGCCGTGTCTTTCTTTACAAATTACACCCGGATCTGCATGACAGTGTCCTCCATTGAAGACACTGCAAGGCTCCAGGCGGACATCAACCAAATCTTTAATGGGCCGCAGAAAACAATATGAAGTTCAATGATGAGAAATTTCAACTACTCCGATATGGTAAACGTGAGGAAATTAAAATTTCATCGGAGTATAAAACAAATTCCAACCACACAATGGAACGATAAACTAACGTCAAAGACCTGGGAATGATCATGCCAGAGGATCTCACCTTCAAGGACCATAACATTGTATCAGTCACATCTGCTAGAAAAATGACATGATGGATAATGAGAACCTTCAAAACTAGGGATGCCAAGCCCATTATGACATTCTTCATGTCGCTTGTTCTATCTAGGCTGGAATATTGCAGCACACTAACAGCACCTGTCAAGGCAAGTGAAATTGCTGACCTAGAAAATGTACAGAGAACCTTCACGGTACCCATAACTGAGATAAAACACCTCAATTACTGGGAACGCTTGAAGTTCCTAAACCTGTACTCCCTAGAACGCATGCGGTAGAGATACATGATTATATACACTTGGAAAATCCTAAAAGAATTAGTACCAAACTTACACACGAAAATATCTCCGTACGAAGGCTAACGACTCGGCAGACGATGCAACATCCCCCCAATGAAAAGCAGGGGTGACAACACAATAACACAATAAGTGTTAGGGGCCCAGGACTGATCAACTGCCTCCCAGCATACATAAGGAGGATTACCGATAGACCATTGGTTTTCTTCAAGCAGGAACTGTACAAGCGCCTAAAGTCAGGACCTGACCAGCCGGGCTGTGGTTCGTACGTTGGATTGCGTGTGGCCAGCAGTAACAGCCTGGATGCTCAGGCCCTGATCCACCATGAGGCCTGGTCACAGACCGGGCTACGGGGACGTTGACCCCCGGAACTCTCTCCAGGTAAAGACTTAGTAAGTTTAGTTTAATGTTAAAGAACTCTAAAAAATTCACCTTCATAAAGTTGTTAAA
>NW_027200583.1:0-19110 GCF_038502225.1 Cherax quadricarinatus | reverse complement strand
GCAACTGGCTCCTTGAATTTAACCCTGCCAAATGCAAAGTCATGAAGATTGGGGAAGGGCAAAGAAGACCGCAGACACAATATAGTTTAGATGGCCAAAGACTGCAAACCTCACTCAAGGAAAAAGATCTGGGAGTGAGTATAACACCGAGCATATCTCCTGAGGCGCACATCAATCAGATAAGTGCTGCAGCATACGGGCGCCTGGCAAACCTACGGATAGCGTTCCGATACCTCAGTAAGGATTCGTTTAAGACTCTGTATACCATTTACGTCAGGCCCATACTGGAGTATGCAGCACCAGTTTGGAATCCACACCTAGTCAAGCACGTCAAGAAATTAGAGAAAGTGCAAAGGTTTGCAACAAGACTAGTCCCAGAGCTACGGGGATTGTCCTACGAAGAAAGGTTGAGGGAAATCGGCCTGACGACACTGGAGGACAGGAGGGTCAGGGGAGACATGATAACGACATATAAAATACTGCGCGGAATAGACGAGGTGGACAAAGACGGGATGTTCCAGAGAAGGGACACAGACACAAGAGGTCACAATTGGAAGTTGAAGACTCAGATGAATCAAAGGGATGTTAGGAAGTATTTCTTCAGTCATAGAGTAGTCAGGCCGTGGAATAGCCTAGAAAGTGACGTAGTGGAGGCGGGAACCATACATAGTTTTAAGGCGAGGTATGATAGAGAGGTGAGTACACACACACACACACACACACACACACACACACACACACACACACACACACACACACACACACACACACACACACACACACACATTGAACATGATTTAATGGGGACAAAAATTCACACTATTTAATAAGACGTAGAAGATCCCACATGAGCAATGCAAAGTTGTTGACCTTGAGAGACTTTAACCACAAGGAAACAGACAAGAAGATCCTTGAACAACTCGGGGAACCAGAAATGTGTTTGACTAAATTGCTACAACCAGAGAGGAAGGGATGCGTTAGCTGACCTGCATTTTGTGTTCATTCTGACGTAGTGAATATCCAGTACGAAAAACCACTCAGTGATAATGAGCATAAAGTCTTGAGTTCCGAATATCTTGTGAAAGTAAACTTGGAGAGAGATAATGCCAGGAGAATGAGAAAATTCATTTTTTGAAAGAAATTTCAACTAGGGGATTAGGGAAGCCTAAACATTTTTTTTTCTCGGCAGTCCAGGAACTTTTTGAAAGCATCTTCTTGTACACACGAAGAACTTTAGGACATGGGTCCTCACAGTGTTAACCGTTCACACCCAAAACTCAAGTTCCATGTTTCTCTGACATAAAAGACTACAAAGGCAAGATTCAAAGGTTGAAAAGTTTGCAACGAGATAAGGTCCGGAAGGGGTATGAGGTACGAGGGAAAATTAGGGGAGGAAAATCTGATGAGATTCATAACTTTAGTGGAAAGAAAGCCTATGAAAATACGAATACAGGGTACAAAGGTAAGAAGAATTGATAGGATAAAGAGGAATGGATGGGTAGAGACAGAAAATGGGAACGAGAGGGCAGAGCTGGATGTTGAAAACGGATATGAATCATAGGGATGTAAGGAACGATTTATTCAGCCTTATTGTGGTCATGAAGTCGATTAGCCAGGACAGTGGAGTGAAAAAGACAAGATTCTTATATAGCTTTAATTAAGAAGACACTTGATAAACCTGTAGGAGAGTGAATTAATTAAGAAGACACTTGATAAACCTGCAGGAGAGTGAATTAATTAAGAAGACACTTGATAAACCTGTAGGAGATTGAATTAATTAAGAAGACACTTGATAAACCTGTAGGAGATTGAATTAATTAAGAAGACACTTGATAAACCTGTAGGAGATTGAATTAATTAAGAAGACACTTGATAAACCTGTAGGAGAGTGAATTAATTAAGATACTTAATAAATCTGTAGGAGAGTGAACCCAGTAGTGGCCAGTGATGACGAAGAGTTAAAATCGAACACTTATAACTACATAAAGGTCTGCACACACACACACACACACACACACACACACACACACACACACACACACACACACACACACACACACACACACACACACACACACACACACACACACACACACACACACACACACACACACACACACACATTGGCTCGTTGACGAGAAAAAAATTGTTCACTGGGGAAGCTTCAGCTGGTCAGCGGATATCGGATATTGGGAAGCATTTGAGTGACAGGGAAGTTACCAGTGAGTGAAGAGACTGCGCCAATAACTACAAACCAAGAACATGGCTCAATATGGAATACAGTGCAATAAAGGGTACAAAATATGTGCAACATATTGAAAGTGGAGAGTCAGGGGAACACAGATGTTAGTTCCTGGTGCTGTGGGAACATCAGTGAGTCTTGTATCTACGATCGTTATTTATTTTGAGAAGCTGCAAAATTCTGAAGAGAACGGAATAAAAATTAAAAATAAAATATGAAGAAGGAATTAGGGAATTTAAAAATAGATACTTAAAGAAATTTTTTTTAGAATGGTTAAAATGTGGAAACTTGAATAATTTTTAGAGGGTAGTTAATGGGCACTTAACCACCTGAGGAGTCCAGGATAATGACAAAAAAATGTGATTGGAAATATTCTTCGAAATAAGGGAAGAAAAATAATATTTTCCTATGTGTTCAAAAAACTGAGAGCAGGAGTGCTATACGTTGCAAAGGTAATTCATCAAGGACAGGAATACCAGCAAAATGGAACAGAGTCTGAGTGTATAATTTGGTCGACCTGCTCTATTTTGTTGGAAGGTGAGGACTCCCTCAAGCAACTGATCTGACTAAATGCATGAAAAGGTGTGTAGAGGTTCACGAACACCCACTCAGATGAGTGTTTACCTGGAGAGGGTTTCGGGGATCAACGCCCCCGCGGTCCCGGTCTGAGACTAAGCCTCAGTTAGGAAGTACTTCTTCAGCACTTGAGTTGTCAAGAAGTGGAACAATCTAAATAGTGATGTAATGGAGACAAGGCTCTTAGAGCAGGTAGGGAATGGCCCTCGTAGCGACCAAGAAAGAGGCGGGGCCAAGTGACGTGTCTTGATATACACCTCAGCAAATAAGAGAGTACACACACACACACACACACACACACAACACCTAAAAAGAATATATAAAAGAAATCACGATGTACCTAGATTGAGGGAGAACGGAAATGGTGAGGAAACAGCTCATGTAGCATGCTGAAAACTGTCTAACATAGTGACGTGGAACAGAGAGGGTAACAGGAAAAATAAGTACCCACTTCAAAGAGGATATACAGGCTCACATCCTGCCAGCTCCTAAAAGGCTCACCTCATGACCCACCCTCAATCCCTCATCACTAAATATAACCCATCAGTAGCTATCACAGCGACAAAGTTGAGAAAATAACAGATGCTGTATACCCAGAATGATATTAAGTGATAAGGAAAGATTGAGGAAGCAGGAAATGCGATGGCGCTGTATTACTAATCAGAGATTAGTAATACAGTGCCATAAACGAGTCAAAGATTACATAGCGGACACAGTCAAGACTGGAAGACCCAAACTTAAAGAAACAGTGATCTGTAGCCCTCCACCAAACACCAGGCGATCGATATAGGAAGATGAAAATATACCATCGATTGAAATATAGCAGAAACAGCAAGAAGAAGAGAATGGGCAAAAATATAGCTACTGATCATCGAAAATTTCCGTCAACAACAACAACAACAACAACAACAAAATAGACCGGGAGAATTGGGGCGCGGAAACGAAAAGGTCAAAGATGATAGAGGGAGTGAGGGAAAAATTTGTGCCAGTGTGTCAAGGACGCATCTCGAGAGAGAGAGAGAGAGAGAGAGAGAGAGAGAGAGAGAGAGAGAGAGAGAGAGAGAGAGAGAGAGAGAGAGAGTAGGGGAGAGAGAGGAGAAGACGAGCCAACCAAAGTACACCCAGAATTTCAATCAAGCACATCCAACATAAAAAAAATAGCGAATCAGGAGCCTCCTGGGGATTGCCAACTACACAGTACTGAATTCTGAATTCCTCGTGAGACAAATTATTGAGGTATAAACAGCTGAAGAGGGGCTAGAAAAAACAGATTTTAGAAGAGAAAGCTATAACGGAAAGGGAGAGTTCCTAAATGTAGTGCAGTGGGAAAAGGGAACTATAAGGATGATGGACTTCCAGGCCAGAAAACGTTGGGAGAGAGAGAGAGAGAGAGAGAGAGAGAGAGAGAGAGAGAGAGAGAGAGAGAGAGAGAGGGAGGGAGGGAGGGAGAAGAGATGAAGTAAATGCAGAAGATAGGGAGCCAGTCGTTCATCCAAAGATTTAGAAAGAAATGATGAATTGTTAATAAGAGAGCATATAAAACTCCGGAAAGAGAAGAATAGACGTGATGAGCAGAATCAGTAATAAATATTCAAGGATGAGGAGAAGGTGAACATCAGGTTGAGAATGACATATCAACAACAGTCACTAGTGATCTGAAACAGCAACACTGTCTAGTGAAACAGCAACACTGTCACTAGTGATCTGAAACAGCAACAACTGTCACTAGTGAAAACAGCAACACTCTAGTGAAAACAGCAACAACTGTCACTAGTGATCTGAAACAGCAACACTGTCACTAGTGATCTGAAACAGCAACAACTGTCTCTGAAACAGCAACAACTGTCACTAGTGATCTGAAACAGCAACAACTGTCACTAGTAATCTGAAACAGCAACAACTGTCACTAGTGATCTGAAACAGCAACAACTGTCACTAGTGATCTGAAACAGCAACAACTGTCACTAGTGATCTGAAACAGCAACAACTGTCACTAGTAATCTGAAACAGCAACAACTGTCACTAGTGATCTGAAACAGTTTCAGTCTCATCAGAAGAAAGACTAAGTAATAAGACTGAAGCAGAAAAGGGAAAAAGGAGGAGAACTCTCATATTATAACAAGGAAGTCTACAAACTATTTAACAAACGATATGAAAAGGTTTCTCAGTGGAAACAGAGGTAACACAAGACAAACAAGAAGTGTAGATGAATGGTTCAAAGAACCGACACGTTGTTAAATTAGACACATGTGCAACTCTTAGGTATCTTTATTGAGGAAACGTTTCGCCACACAGTGGCTTCATCAGTCCATACAAAGGAGAAACGTGAAGAACAGGAGGAGAATGAGGCGGTCAGTCCATCAATCTATTCAAGATTGATGGACTGACCACATCGACTCAAGGTTGAGGGATTGATTACCTCATTCTCCTCCTGTTCTTCAACTTTATCCTTTGTATGGACTGATGAAGCCACTGTGTGGCGAAACGTTTCCTCAATAAAGATACCCAAGAGTTGCACATGTGTCTAATTTAACAAACAAGAAGGAAGGGTGCAGCAACCAATACTGGATACCATGCCCACAACGGGGTACAGGTGGAAAAAATCGGTTGAATGAGTTGAATACATGAAAAGTAACGGAACCTGGCAAAGTCTGACATTGTATTCTGTAAGAAGGAGCTGAAGCACTGTCCGAATATTTAGTGAAAATATGCAACAGGTCAGTGGATGCGAGAAAGTTGCCTGCTTTCTGATAGACAGCTAATGTGGTCGTAATACTGAAGAAAATATACGACCAAGAAGTTCTGAGTTTCAGACTAGTATCATTACCATGTACTTTATTTGAGGTAATAGGGAAATTACTTAGGAGAGTAGAAGAGCACTTGTAGAGAAGAGGCTTCATTACAGTGACAAGCCTGGGTTATTGATGGCAAATCTTGCCTTGCAACCAATTGAAGAGCTAAGACATTCTATGAGTGAGGCAAGAGTGAGGTGGGTGAGTCGAGTACTAATTCTAGAGTGGTTAAAAGGCATTTGATATTGCGCTTCACAGGAGACTAGTGCTACAACTTGAGCAGCAGGGAGGAATGTGAGAGGATTCTCTTCATGGATAAAATAATTCCTTAGGGAAGGAAACAGGTTGACTCACGAAATCGTAATGACACGAAATATCATAATTGTTCGAACATCTGCTCGAACTAGGGAAATGGAAAAGAGAAACAAGCGGGGTTGTGCAAGGACTATTATTAAGGTCAGTACTTTTCTGGTATAAGTGAATGACGTACCAGAAAAGACAGAGTCAACCTCATTTCTGTTTGTAGATAATGTAATGTAACATTAAAAAGGAAAATAAAAACTGAAGAGAACAAGAAAAGATTACACTTGTACCTGAACAAATTGCAATATTGATCAAATACAATGATAACTGAGCTGAACCTCAGCAAATGTATTGTTATGACTATTGTGGAAATTGCAAGAAGAGGAATTTGTTGGTACTGCAACCAATGGAATAATTAAAAGAAAAATATGTGTTGAGCAGAGTACTGAAGACGAGACACCACGAGTATAACTCTGCTGCAAATAGGTAATTACAGATAAATAACATACAAAAAGAATCTAAGAATAGCCGTCATGAATCTCGACAAAGTCTTTCTGGTTCTTTGTACAACCTACCTCAGGCACATCTTAGAGTGTGCAACACTGACAAAATCTGCCACTGAAAAAAGAAAACATTAAAATCTGGAGAAACTGCAGAATTATGCAGGACATGAACCACGAGGAAAGGCTAACAGAAGTGAATGGAGGATAGAAGAACCAGGGAAGACATGCCTGGAGATACCTGGACAGGGTATCGGGTGTCAACACCCCCGCTGCCCGGTCTGTGACCAGGCCTCATGCTAACAACGTTCAAAATACTCAAGAAAATTTTTGAAGTAGACAGAAATAGGCTGAGTGAGAGACGAGAAGTGGGAACTCGGGTACATAGCTGGAAGTTAAAGTCACAGGTAAAATAAGGTTGTTAAGAAATATTTCTTCAGTCTTAGAGTGGTCGGGAAGTGGAATGATCTTGGTTAGGAAATGGTAGAGAGGGCTCCATAGTTTTAAGAGCAGGTACGATGGGGCCCACGCGGCTACGAGGAGTGACTCTGAAGAGTGGCAAGGTAAGACAGTGCCAGGATCTGAGAATCGAACTCTGCAAACACAAATAGGTGAATACACACACACACACACACACACAGCAGATGCGCTCTGTGTACCACTAACAACAATCTTCAACTCACCTATCGATACAGGGCGACTACCTGAGGTATGGAAGACAGCAAATGTAGTCCCAGTTTTTAAGGAAATAGACAAGCACAACGTTTAACCGACCGGTTTCACTGATGTGTACAGTATACAAAGTCATGGAGAAGATTATCAGGAGAAAAGTGGTGGAACACCTAGAATGGAATGAGCTTATTCACGACAGCCAACACGGTTTCAGGGAAGGGAAATCCTGTGTCACAAACCAATTGGAGTTCTACGACAAAGCGATGGCTGGGGGAGGGGGTTAGACCGCGTTTTCTTGGACTGTAAGAAGGCTTTCGACACAGTTCCACACAAGAGATTAGTGCAAAATGTGAAGAGCCAAGTACATATAATAGGGAAGGCACAGCAATGGATCACAGAATACCAGGTAGCGATTCGTAATACATGGCGAGGTGTCAGAGTGAGCGCCTGTGACGAGTGGGGTTTCACAGGGGTCAGTCCTGTGACCGGTGCTGTTTCTGGTATATGTGAATGACATGAAGGAAGGGATAGACGCAGAAGTGTCCCTTTTTGCAGATAATGCAAAGCTAATGAAGAGAATTCAGTCGGGTCAGGACCAGGCAGGACTACAAATGGATTTGGACAGGTTGCAAGCGTGGTCCAGCAACTGGCTCCTAGAGTTTAACCCAACCAAGTGCAAAGTCATGAAGATTGGGGAAGGGAACAGAAGACCGCCAACGGAATACAGTTTAGTGGGTCAAAGACTGCAAACCTCACTCAAGGAAAAGGATCAGGGAGTGAGTATAATACCGAGCACATCTGAAGCGCACATCAACCAAATAACTGCTACGGCATTTGGGTGATTAGTAAACCTAAGAATAGCGCTCCGGCACCTCAGTAAGGAATCATTTAGGACTCTGTACACTGAGTATGCCAGGCTCATATTCGAGTATGCAGCACCAGTCTGGAACTCACACCTAGTCAAGCACGTCAAGAAATTAGAGAAAGTGCAAAGGTTTGCAACCCGACTAGTCCCGGAGCTAAGGAGCATGTCCTACGATGAGAGGTTAATTGAAATCGACCTGACGACACTGGAGGACAGGAGAGAGAGGAAGGACATGAGAAAAACATATAAAATACTGAGAGGAATTGACAAGGTGAACGGAGATAGAATGTTCCAGAGATGGGACACAGCAACAAGGGGTCACAATTGGAAGTTGAAGACACAGATGTTAGGAAAAATTTCTTCAGTCATAGAGTTGTCATTAAGTGGAATAGTCTAGCAAGTGAGGTAGTGGAGGCAGGAACCATACATAGCTTCAAGACGAGGTATGATAAAGCTAATGGAGCACACCCTCCCTCACACCCTCCCTCACACACCCCCTCACACACTCCCTCACACATCCCCTCACACACCCCCTCACACATCCCCTCACACACCCCCTCACACACCCCCTCACACCCTCCCTCACACACCCTCTCACACACCCTCTCACACACTCCCTCACACCCTCCCTCACACCCTCCCTCACACACCCTCTCACACACCCCCTCACACACCCCCTAACACATCCCCTCACACACCCCCTCACACCCTCCCTCACACCCTCCCTCACACACCCCCTCACACACCCCCTCACACACTCCCTCACACCCTCCCTCACATCCTCCCTCACACCCTCCCTCACACACCCCCTCACACACACCCTCACACCCTCCCTCACACATCCCCTCACACACCCCCTCACACACCCCGTCACACCCTCCCTCACACACCCTCTCACACACCCACTCACACACCCACTCACACACTCCCTCACACCCTCCCTCACACACCCCCTCACACACACCCTCACACCTTCCCTCACACACCCCCTCACACACACCCTCACACCCCCTTCACACCCCCTCACACCCCCCTCACACACACCCTCACACACCCCCTCACACCCTCCCTCACACACCCCTCACACACTCCCTCACACACCCCCTCACACCCTTCTTCACACACCCCCTCACACACCCCCTCACACACCCCCTCACGCACCCTCTCACACTCCCTCACACCCCCCATACCCCCTCACACACCCCCTCAAACACCCCCTCACACCCTCCCTCACACGCCCCCTCACACACCACCTCACACACCCCCTCACACACCCTCTCACACTCCCTCACACACCCCCTCACACACCCCCTCACACACCCCCCTCACACACCCCCTCACACACCCCCTTACACACCCCCTCATACACCCCTCACACACCCCCTCACACCCCCCTCACACACCCCCTCACACACCCCCTCACACACCCCTCTCACACTCCCTCACACACACCCCCTCACACACCCCCTCACACCCTCCCTCACACACCCCGTCACACACCCCCTGACACACCCTCTCACACCCCCTCACACACCCACTCACACACCCCCTCATACACCCCCTCACACACCCCCTCATACACCCCTCACACACCCCCTCACACACCCCCTCACACACACCATCACACACACCCTCACACACCCCCTCACACCCCTCTCACACCCCCTCACACACCCCCTCACACACCCCCCCTCACACACCCCCTCACACTCCCCTCACACACCCCTTCACACCCTCCCTCACACACCCCGTCACACACCCCCTCACCCCCCCTCACACACCCCCTCACACACCCCCTCACACCCCCCCTCACACACCCCCTCACACACCCCCTCACACACCCCCTGACACACCCTCTCGCACACCCTCTCACACCCCCTCACACACCCCCTCACACACCCCCTCACACTCCCCTCACACACCCCTTCACACCCTCCCTCACACACCCCCTCACACATCCCCTGACACACCCCCTCACACACCCTCTCACACCCCCTCACACACCCCCTCACACACCCCCTCACACTCCCCTCACACACCTCTTCACACCCTCCCTCACACCCCCCTCACACCCCCCTCACACACCCCCTCACACTACCCTCACACACCCCTTCACACCCTCCCTCACACACCCCCTCACACACCCCCTGACACACCCTCTCACACACCCTCTCACACCCCCCCTCACACACCCCCTCACACACCCCCTCACACACCCCCTCACACTCACCCTCACACACCCCTTCACACCCTCCCTCACACACCCCCTCACACACCCCCTCACACCCTCCCCTCACACACCCCCTCACACCCTCCCTCACACACCCCCTCACACACCCCCTCACACTCCCCTCACACCCCTTCACACCCTCCCTCACACAGCCCCTCCCTCCCCTGACACACCCCCTCACACACCCCCACACCCCCTCACACACCCCCTCACACCCTCCTCACACACCCCCTCACACCCTCCCTCACACACCCCCTCACACCCCCCCTCACACCCCCCTCACACTCCCCTCACACACCCCTTCACACCCTCCCTCACACACCCCCTCACACTCACACACACCCCTCACACACACCCCTCTCACACACCCTCTCACACACCCCTCTCACACACCCCTTCACACCCTCCCTCACACACCCCCTCACACACCCCCTGACACACCCCCTCACACACCCTTTCCCTCCCCATCACACACCCCCTCACACACCCCCTCCACTCCCACACACCCCTCACACCCTCCCTCACCACCCCCTCACACACCCCCTCACACACCCCCTCACACCCCTCTCACACCCCCTCACACACCCCCTCACACACCCCCTCACACTCCCCTCACTTCCCCTCACACACCCCCTCACACCCTCCCTCACACACCCCCTCACACACCCCCTCACACACCCCTCACACTCACACTCCCCTCACACACCCCCTCCCTCACACACCCCTCACACACCCCCTCACACCCCCCTCACACACCCCCTCACACACCCCCTCACACTCCCACTCACACACCCCCCCTCACACCCTTCACACACCCCCTCCACACCCCCTCACACACACCCCCCTCACACACCCCCTCACACCCCCCTCACACACCCCCTCACACACCCCCTCACCCTCACACACCCCCTTCACACCCTCCCTCACACACACCCTCACACACCCCCTCACACTCCCCTCACACACCCCCTCACACCCTCTCACACACCCCCTCACACACCCCCTCACACACCCCCTCACACTCCCCTCACACACCCCCTCACACCCCCCTCCCTCACACACACCCCCTCACACACCCCCTCACACACCCCCTCACATTCACACTCTCGCAGCGCCAAGTCTCAAAACTCTTACATTATATTTTCTCTCCTTCAGTCAGTGACAAGCATCATAAAACTTCCAGTATTTAATACTGCTAAGTAATACACACAAACGTAAGATATTATTTACTTCACAATCAAATCAAAATATTTAATATTGACAAACATGTTCCAAAGTTGAAAAGAATATATATCTTTGTTAAAAGTCTGGGTAACTCCCCAAAAATGTTATTATATTGTGGTTGTGGAGCTGGGTGGCCCTCTGGGCTACCCTGGCATCATGGCCTCATGTAATGGTCCTTTAGCTTCTTTTTTTCCTCAGCAAAAAAATCTTTTATCCCTGGAGCATTTTATCTCAGCTGCGAGTTTCACTCGAATCTTTTCTTTTGTTGTCGGGAAACTGCAGCTGATACTGAACAGTTACTTCGCTTGTCCTTCTCTCTCAGAGTTTACAGACTTCCTGCTTGCCACAAATCTTCAAAGACATTTCTCTGTGGCTGGCATACATTGGGAATCTCATTATAGCTTCAATGCTATCGTGAAATTATTTTCCTTTACGGCCACTCGAAATTCTTTATGTTCTTAATCGTTTTTCTCAAAAGCTTCAAGACTTTTTCAGTGCCAATAACTTGAGGTCTGGCGCAGTAGCTGTAATGTCCTTGACGTGGAAGCAACACAAACTACCTTCATAGACCACAAGTTTATCACCCAGGTAGTGACACCGTCCTTGCTGTCACTCGTCCAGATAGTTACACTTACAAATATTTTCAGTATCTCGATAATTATAAGTAGGCTGCATCTGCCTTTGCTGCCACTTTAAATAACAATTCCTGCAACCCTGTTGAGTTGGGCATCAGAATTTATAACTGAGCAAACGTTCTGAATTGTTATCTTAATAGCTCTGAAGATAGCATGTGCCAGTGTGCTCAACCCCTTGATCATTACTGTTTCTATGTCATTATCAATGTTAATACCCAAGTATTAACACTACCAAGGCAACTACCATAATGATATCACACAATCCAAAGTAGTAACACTGAGGTAGTTCCACCACACAGATTAGTGTAGATGAATGGTTCAGAGAACCGACATGTTGTTGAATTAGACACATGTGCAACTCTTGGGTATCTTTATTGAGGAAACGTTTCGCCACACAGTGGCTTCATCAGTCCATGCAAAGGATAAACTTGAAGAACAGGAGGAGAATGAGGTAATCAGTCCCTCAGCCTTGAGTCGATGTGGTCAGTCCATCAGTCTTGAATAGAATACGGCATATGAGCGGAGAAGCAGCTTATAAACCGTAGACAGGTGAGGGGCACGACCTACTTCCACACTGGACAAATGTGACACCACCTACAACTGCTGCCCCTCACCTGTCTACGGTTTATAAGCTGCTTCTCCGCTCATATGCCGTATTCTATTCAAGACTGATGGACTGACCACATCGACTCAAGGCTGAGGGACTGATTACCTCATTCTCCTCCTGTTCTTCAAGTTTATCCTTTGTATGGACTGATGAAGCCACTGTGTGGCGAAACGTTTCCTCAATAAAGATAACCAAGAGTTGCACATGTGTCTAATTAAACACACAGATTAGTGTTTGTCCATATATATATATATATATAATATATATATATATATATATATATATATATATATATATATATATATATATATATATATATGTATATATATGTATATATATATATATATATATATATATATATATATATATATATATATATATATATATATATATATATATATATATATATATATATATATATATATATATATATATATGCAAAACAACCACTCTGAAAGAATAGAGAAATTCCAAGCGCTTTCGTGACTACTCACATTATCAAGTCCATACAAAACTTCCTTGATAATGTGAGTAGTCACGAAAGCGCTTGGAATTTCTCTATTCTTTCAGAGTGGTTGTTTTGCATATTCTGAAATCACCTGTTTACTGTGATCTTATTGCATATATATATATATATATATATATATATATATATATATATATATATATATATATATATATATATATATATATATATATATATATATATATATATATATATATAGGATGGGGTCCACCTCTGGTGTAAATTGTGGGACCCATAGCCTCGGAGAAGTGGATAAAAAGGCTTCAAGGAAGAATATTTGGATTTCTTCCTGAAGCCGTTTGAATATTCCACTTCCCCTACCACCCCATCTTTTCATATATAGATATATATATATATATATATATATATATATATATATATATATATATATATATATATATATATATATTTCAATAGGAATATTTTATTACATAATATGGTACAGAAGATTTAAGAGATACATTGCTGATATAAAGGTGGCATATAAGGTACATGTTGTTACGTGTGTATCACCGATTATAAGGCGAAAATCTCATCCAGCTCCTCAGAGCTGGGGCGTGTGCCCAAAATACAGCAGGCATTACCCCTTTGAACAGCCGCACTGAGCCGCTGGAACAGAAAACTAGCTGCCCTGGGATCCCTAGTTACCCTGATGAGTCTTTTTCCCAGCTCCTTAAGGAATTTAGATGCACTCTTTCCCCATGAGCCAAGGGTCTCTGAGCCTATGGGAACAAACATATAATGATGGGCAAGTTCTCCATATTTTCTAGACTTTTGGGACTCCCTGAAGCTGGCAGCTGCCCCTCCTTCCTTCCTGGTGTATTGGAGATAGGTATCAGCCAAGGTAGATGCACATGTATAGTCCCACACCACCTGCTTCCCATCTGTCCAGGCTTGAAGGGTGATACCATCTGGACGCTTCTGGCTGCCATCAGATCTGCATAGTTGGGGTGGCTCCCTTACTGCTGGGCGTCCAGCTGTTGTGAGGCTCCTCTTGATAATGTTATTAACCTCCTCATGTCTTGTAATCTTTCCCTCGGATTTACGGCACACAAGACCATGGTACCCGAATCGGTCTGCTGCTTCACTGCCACAAATACATCTGCGTTCGGCGAGAATAGGGGCGACAAGTCGAAGGGCAACACCGATGCGGATGGTCTGTGGGTCGAGGCGTGTGCCAAGGCTGGAGTTGGGAACAGCCAACAGAAAGTCCCCAGCATGAGGGGCTCTCACTGCCAGGAGGCGGGCTCTATCCTTCCCTAACACACTCTGAAGCATTGTTGAGGCTATATTTTCCACTATTGGACCATCCCAGTGCGATTGTTTGTAGTTGTTGGGGGGAGCAGGTCTGGTTTCAGAGCCCGTTAGATTATCCCAGATCATTGCTCCGTCAATGAATTTTTGGTCCTGGACTCCAATCTTGTCCCTAAGATGTTCAGGGAGAATCGCTGCTACAAGCTCTCTGGATGCAATACACGAGGACAGAAAAGCAGGTAACGCAATCTCTGATGACTTGAGGACACCAATGCCTCCTAGCCTGACTGGAAGTGTAGCTTGGTTCCACTGCCCGTCTTCTAGAGTAAGGTTAAGTACTTTCGTAAAAATCTGCCTCAGAATACTGTCATATTCGTGCAGTATAGGGTTATCATATGAAAGTGCACATCTTAGGAAATATGTCAACCTGGGCAGACTCTAGCACTTTGTGGGAGTACAAGGCATCGTGGGTGTCCAGAATGTCTATTCGTTGCTCCATTCTCCTTAACTCTTCCAATTTCTTCCTGAGAATTGCGTCAATGGCATTGCTTCCCAGAGGTGCTCCTAGCAAGACACTGTTTGTGGGAGCAATGACTGCTGCTCCTGGTAGTTTTGATCTCACTGCATTTATCACTTGTTGACTGACTGATATGATTTCACATTTGGATGGATTCAGGATGAGACCCATTTCCTGTCCCCGTGTCATTACCTGTGTAAGGTCATGTAGGAGGGACTCTATACACAAATAACCCGCACATAGAAGAGAGGAGCTTACGACGACGTTTCGGTCCGACTTGGACCATTTACAAAGTCACACTAACCAGAAGAAATCTAATTCCTTGCTTCCTTTCCTTGATGTCCATGTCCTCCGCTCAGATACAGGTTTTTTCTTTTCCGTTTACCGAAAACCTATGCACAGTGGCATGTACATTCACTACTTTTCCTATCATGCTTCCCCTGTCAAGAAAAGTGTTCTTATCTTCCTGTTTCTCCGTGCCCTCCGCATCTGTGATCCTCAGTTCCTTCCAGCAGAAATTTCCACTCTTCATAATTCGTTTTCCCGTCTTGGCTACCCTTCCCATTTCATAGACTCTGCCTTCTCACGTGCTAAACGTAATTTCTTCTCTCCCAAACTCTCTACTCCTGGGAACTCTTCCGTCCTCTGCCTTCCCTACATTTCCGGTCTTTCTAATCTCAACAATTCTCTCCGTCCCTTTGACATCAAGCTTACTTTCCGCCAGACTAGCACTCACACACCTCTTCACACCCTCCCTCACACACCCCCTCACACCCCCCCTCACACACCCCCTCACACTCCCCTCACACACCCCTTCACACCCTCACTCACACACCCCCTCACACACCCCCTGACACACCCTCTCACACACCCTCTCACACCCCCTCACACACCCCCTCACACACCCCCCTCACACACCCCCTCACACTCCCCTCACACACCCCTTCACACCCTCCCTCACACACCCCCCTCACACACCCCCTGACACACCCCCTCACACACCCTCTCACACCCCCTCACACACCCTCTCACACACCCCCTCACACTCCCCTCACACACCCCTTAACACCCTCCCTCATACACCCCCTCACACACCCCCTCACACCCCCCCCTCACACACGCTCTCACGCACCCTCACACACACCCTCACACGCCCTCTCACACACCCTCACACACACCCTCACACACACCTTCACATACCCTCACACGCCCTCTCACACGCCCTCACACACCCCTTCACATACCCTCACACACACCCTCACATACCCTCACACACACCTTCACATACCCTCACACACACTCACACACGCCCTCACACACCCCTTCACATACCCTCTCACACCCCCTCACACACCCCCTCACACACACCCTCGCACTCCCCTCACACCCCCCTCACACCCCCTCACACACACCCTCTCACACCCCCTCACACACCCCCTCACACACCTCCTGACACACCCTCTCACACACCCACTCACACCCCCTCACACACCCCCTCACACACACCCTCGCACTCCCCTCACACACCCCTTCACACCTTCCCTCACACCCCCCCTGACACACCCCCTGACACACCCCCTGACACACCCTCTCACACCCCCTCACACACCCTCTCACACACCCCCTCACACTCCCCTCACACACCCCTTCACACCCTCCCTCACACACCCCCTCACACCCCCCCTGACACCCCCCTCACACGCCCTCTCACACCCCCTCACACACCCCCTCTCACACCCCCTCACACACCCCCTCACACACCCCCTCACACTCCCCTCACACACCCTCTCACACCCCCTCACACACTCCCTCACACACCCCCTCACACACCCTCTCACACTCCCTCACACACCCCCTCACACACCCCCTCACACACCCTCTCACACTCCCTCACACACCCCCTCACACACCCTCTCACACCCCCTCACATCAAGCTTACTTTCCGCCAGACTAACACTCTTCGCACTAATCTCGTTCATACCTCTCCTCCCTCTACAGATGTTCCTGGTGTCTACTCTATTTCTTGTTCCTCCTGTCCTCTTCAATACTTTGGAGAAACTGGCCGATCTCTTTCTGACAGACTTAGGGAGCACAAAAATAGTGTTAGGCTTGCCGACACTAACAATGCTCTTTTCTGTCACGTCAGAGATCACAGCCATCCTATAGACTGGTCTTCTTCTAAAACTGTCTTCCCTACTTCCAACTTTAACAGTCGCCGTCTTGTTGAATCCTCTCTAATACACAACTTTCCTTGTATGAATCTTAGTCCTGGCTTCGTCTCTGTAGATGCCTTCCTCTCCCACTACATTGTAAAATGCTCCAAACTTCAGAACACCCGTGACTTAACCTGATTCCTCATCTTTTTTTCTTCTTCTCCCTCTTCCCCTTTCCTCTTTCCTTTTTTTGTCTTTCCTCTGTCGCGTGTTTCTGTTCCTTCATTATTTATTTCATCACTTCCCCTTCCCTCCACCTCTGTGCACTTGCTCCCCCTCTATGGGCACCTAGCTCCCTTGCAGTGCTCCCCTTTCTTTATATTTGACTGGCTCCTCCTCCTTAGTTCCCCACTATTACCACCACCACCACCACTACTACTACTACTACTACTACTACTACTACTACTACCACTACTACTACTATTACTACGACCATTACTACTACCACCAGTACCTCTTCCTGCCTATATATAGCCGTCCTGCTCCGTTTCTGGTTAGTGTGACTTTGTAAATGGTCCAAGTCGGACCGAAACGTCGTCGTAAGCTCCTCTCTTCTATGTGCGGGTTATTTGTGTATCTTTCCAGTCACAGTATTGTGCCTTTTTTTGTTATTTAGGAGGGACTCTTTTGTACCTGCTAGTGTGCCATCATCTAGGAACCAGATGTTTAGCTCGCTGGTCAGTCTGACTGTGATTTCCCTAACTGCTATACAGAAGAGAAATGGTACAAGAGGATCTCCTTGTTGGACACCCTCTGATGATGTGATTTCATGCTCTCCAAAGAGAAGCATTGATTCCTTGCTATACCCAGCTGAAACAAAAGGGAAGAGACCAGGGAAATGTTCTTGTACTGCTGCTAATACCACGTCTCTTTTCAGGAGATTGAATGCATTCTTGAAATCTAATTTTACCACTGCATTGTCCTCAGGCAGGTTGTTGATATACGCCCTTGTTTCATGAACCGCTGCTTCACTTCCTTGAGAGACCCCAAAGCCAAGCTGGTTTGGTTGAAGCATCATGGCTGCCTGTGTACGAATACTTCGCACAGGAGCTTTGGATACGAGGCGGCGTAACGTGTTGCCTACTGCAATTGGCCGAATTCCTCCATCCTTCTTTTTAAGTGCACAGAGTGTTGCACCAAAAAAGAAAGGTCTAATTTCATTAGGAATCAGACCAGCCAAAGAATTGTTGACGAACCTTGTGATCTCTGAAAGCAGTGTCTCTGCAATTTCCCCAATAACTGGATTAACCATTTCCTTTAAATGCTGTGGCCTTATTCCAGTGTAACCCCCAGCAGAGCCAGATGGGAACGACATTATTGCTTTGTAAATGTCTGAGTTTCCACAATAATGGTTCCATAGTGGGGACAGAGGTGTTGGAACTGTTGGTGCCACTGGTTTCCCTGGCAGGGTGCTTTCGTGTAAGTGCTTCAGCCGTGTCAGCATCCCTATGTATATATATATATATATATATATATATATATATATATATATATATATATATATATATATATATATATATATATATATATATATATATATATAATGTATAGGGGGTGGTAGGAGAAGAAAATATTCAAACAGCTCCGGGGAGAACCTTGAGTTTTCCCTGAGGTACGTTTATTTTGTCTTCTCTGAGGATGAGGGTCCCCATCCAGCTATAGAGGTGGTACCTCCCTATATTATATATATATATATATATATATATATATATATATATATATATATATATATATATATATATATATATATATATATATGTATATTAGTGTAACCACGAACGAGTGGTATTGATCAATAACAACACTGCGCTAGCCAACGATTCGAACTCATGTTGTACTGGCCTGACTTATGGTAAGCGAGAACCACATGACGATTTAAACCACAGGACCACCCAGCCTTACAAGAATGGCGCCGCCAGTACACAGCTAGCTGTTGGGCCGCCATCCGAGGGCA
>NW_027200582.1:12500-19114 GCF_038502225.1 Cherax quadricarinatus | reverse complement strand
ACACACACTGAAAGGAAGCAGGAAGAAGGAAAGGAGATTGAGAAAATCATCACGGAAATAGGTGAAGAGATGGACGAGATTGTAAATTTTACACAAACGCTGATGGAATAACAAATAAGTGGGAGGAGTGGCACGAAAGAGTCAAAGAAGCATCACCGGACATCATAGCTCTTACAGAAACCAAGCTTACAGGTATGATAACAGATGCCATCTTTCCAACGGGATACCAAATCCTGAGGAAAGACAGAGGGAACAGGGGGGGTGGAGGAGTGGCGTTGCTGATCAAAAATCGCTGGAATTTTGATGAGCTGGAGAGAGGAGATAGCGGAGAAGAAAGTGATTACATAGTGGGAACACTTCACTCTGGAGGTCCCAAGGTGGTAATAGCAGTGATGTATAACCCACCACAGAACAGCAGGAGGCCAAGGCAAGAGTACGACGAGAGCAATAGAGCGATGGTTGACACACTGGCTAGAGTGGCCAGAAGAGCTCATGCATGCAGGGCAAAGCTCCTGATCATGGGTGACTTTAACCACAAGGAGATCGATTGGGAGAACTTGGACCCACATGGGGGCCAAGATACATGGAGGGCTAAGATGATGGAGGTGGTACTGGAGAACTTCATGTACCAACACGTAAGGGACACTACAAGAGAGAGAGGAGAGGATGAACCAGCAAGGCTGGACTTAGTATTCACCTTCAGTAGTGCAGATATCGAGGACATCACATATGAAAGACCCCTTGGGGCCAGTGACCATGTGGTTTTAAGCTTCGAATACACAGTAGAGCTACAAGTGGAGGGAGAAGCAGGAAGGCCAGGACGAATGAAGCCAAACTACAAGAAAGGGGACTACACAGGAATGAGGAACTACCTGAACGGGGTTCAGTGGGACAGAGAACTGGCAGGGAAGCCAGTTAATGAGATGATGGAATATGTAGCAACAAAATGCAAGGAGGCTGAGGAGAGGTTTGTACCCAAGGGTAACAGGAGTAATGAAAAAGCCAGGATGAGCCCATGGTTTACCCAAAGGTGCAGGGAGGCAAAAACCAAGTGTGCTAGGGAATGGAAGAAATATAGAAGGCAAAGGACCCAGGAGAATAAGGAGAACAGTCGTAGAGCCAGAAACGAATATGCACAGATAAGAAGGGAGGCCCAAAGACAATATGAAAATGACATAGCAGCGAAAGCCAAATCTGACCCGAAACTGTTGTACAGCCACATCAGGAGGAAAACAACAGTCAAGGACCAGGTAATCAGGCTAAGGAAGGAAGGAGGAGAGACAACAGGAAATGACCGTGAAGTATGTGAAGAACTCAACAAGAGATTCAAAGAAGTGTTCACAGAGGAGACAGAAGGGACTCCAGAAAGACGGAGAGGTGGGGCACACCACCAAGTGCTGGACACAGTGCACACAACCGAGGAAGAAGTGAAGAGGCTTCTGAGTGAGCTAGATACCTCAAAGGCAATGGGGCCAGATAACATCTCCCCATGGGTATTGAGAGAGGGAGCAGAGGCGCTATGTGTACCCCTAACAACAATATTCAATACATCTATCGAAACAGGGAGATTGCCTGAGGCATGGAAGACAGCAAATGTAGTCCCAATCTTTAAAAAAGGAGACAGACATGAAGCATTAAACTACAGACCAGTGTCACTGACATGTATAGTATGCAAAATCATGGAGAAGATTATCAGGAGAAGAGTGGTGGAACACCTAGAAAGGAATGATCTCATCAACAGCAGCCAGCATGGTTTCAGGGACGGGAAATCCTGTGTCACAAACCTACTGGAGTTCTATGACATGGTGACAGCAGTAAGACAAGAGAGAGAGGGGTGGGTGGATTGCATTTTCTTGGACTGCAAGAAGGCGTTTGACACAGTTCCACACAAGAGATTGGTGCAAAAACTGGAGGACCAAGCAGGGATAACAGGGAAGGCACTACAATGGATCAGGGAATACTTGTCAGGAAGACAGCAGCGAGTCATGGTACGTGGCGAGGTGTCAGAGTGGGCACCTGTGACCAGCGGGGTCCCGCAGGGGTCAGTCCTAGGACCAGTGCTGTTTCTGGTATTTGTGAACGACATGACGGAAGGAATAGACTCTGAGGTGTCCCTGTTTGCAGATGACGTGAAGTTGATGAGAAGAATACACTCGATCGAAGACCAGGCAGAACTACAAAGGGATCTGGACAGGCTGCAGACCTGGTCCAGCAATTGGCTCCTGGAGTTCAATCCCACCAAGTGCAAAGTCATGAAGATTGGGGAAGGGCAAAGAAGGCCGCAGACGGAGTACAGTCTAGGGGGTCAGAGACTACAAACCTCACTCAAGGAAAAAGATCTTGGGGTGAGTATAACACCAGGCACATCTCCTGAAGCGCACATCAACCAAATAACTGCTGCAGCATATGGGCGCCTAGCAAACCTCAGAACAGCATTCCGACATCTTAATAAGGAATCGTTCAGGACCCTGTACACCGTATACGTTAGGCCCATATTGGAGTATGCGGCACCAGTTTGGAACCCACACCTAGCCAAGCACGTAAAGAAACTAGAGAAAGTGCAAAGGTTTGCAACAAGACTAGTCCCAGAGCTAAGAGGTATGTCCTACGAGGAGAGGTTAAGGGAAATCAACCTGACGACACTGGAGGACAGGAGAGATAGGGGGGACATGATAACGACATACAAAATACTGAGAGGAATTGACAAGGTGGACAAAGACAGGATGTTCCAGAGATTGGACACAGTAACAAGGGGACACAGTTGGAAGCTGAAGACACAGATGAATCACAGGGATGTTAGGAAGTATTTCTTCAGCCACAGAGTAGTCAGTAAGTGGAATAGTTTGGGAAGCGATGTAGTGGAGGCAGGATCCATACATAGCTTTAAGCAGAGGTATGATAAAGCTCACGGCTCAGGGAGAGTGACCTAGTAGCGATCAGTGAAGAGGCGGGGCCAGGAGCTCGGACTCGACCCCCGCAACCTCAACTAGGTGAGTACAACTAGGTGAGTACACACACACACACACACACACACACACACACACACACACACACACACACACACACACACACACACACACACACACACACACACACACACACACACACACACACACACACACACACACACACACACACACACACACACACACACACACACACACACACACACACACACACACACACACACACACACACACACACACACACACACACACACACACACACACACACACACACACACACACACACACACACACACACACACACACACACACACACACACACACACACACACACACACACACACACACACACACACACACACACACACACACACACACACACACACACACACACACACACACACACACACACACACACACACACACACACACACACACACACACACACACACACACACACACACACACACACACACACACACACACACACACACACACACACACACACACACACACACACACACACACACACACACACACACACACACACACACACACACACACACACACACACACACACACACACACACACACACACACACACACACACACACACACACACACACACACACACACACACACACACACACACACACACACACACACACACACACACACACACACACACACACACACACACACACACACACACACACACACACACACACACACACACACACACACACACACACACACACACACACACACACACACACACACACACACACACACACACACACACACACACACACACACACACACACACACACACACACACACACACACACACACACACACACACACACACACACACACACACACACACACACACACACACACACACACACACACACACACACACACACACACACACACACACACACACACACACACACACACACACACACACACACACACACACACACACACACACACACACACACACACACACACACACACACACACACACACACACACACACACACACACACACACACACACACACACACACACACACACACACACACACACACACACACACACACACACACACACACACACACACACACACACACACACACACACACACACACACACACACACACACACACACACACACACACACACACACACACACACACACACACACACACACACACACACACACACACACACACACACACACACACACACACACACACACACACACACACACACACACACACACACACACACACACACACACACACACACACACACACACACACACACACACACACACACACACACACACACACACACACACACACACACACACACACACACACACACACACACACACACACACACACACACACACACACACACACACACACACACACACACACACACACACACACACACACACACACACGTACACACACACACACACACACACACACACACACACACACACACACACACACACACACACACACACACACACACACACACACACACACACACACACACACACACACACACACACACACACACACATGTGTGTGTGTGTGTGTGTGTGTGTGTGTGTGTGTGTGTGTGTGTACTCACCTAATTGTACTCACCTAATTGTGGTTGCAGGGGTCGAGACTCAGCTCCTGGCCCCGCCTCTTCACTGATCGCTACTAGGTCCTCTCCCTCTCTGCTTCCTGAGCTTTGTCATACCTCTTCTTAAAACTATGTATGGTTCCTGCCTCCACTACTTCACTTGCTAGGCTATTCCACTTCCTGACGACTCTATGACTGAAGAAATACTTCCTAACGTCCCTGTGACTCGTCTGAGTCTTCAGCTTCCAGTTGTGACCCCTTGTTTCTGTGTCCCCTCTCTGGAACATCCTATCTCTGTCCACCTTGTCTATTCCCCGCAGTATCTTGTATGTCGTTATCATGTCTCCCCTGACCCTTCTGTCCTCCAGTGTCGTCAGTCCGATTTCCCTCAACCTTTCCTCGTACGACATTCCCCTGAGCTCTGGGACTAGCCTTGTTGCAAACCTTTGTACTTTCTCTAACTTCTTGACGTGCTTGACCAGGTGTGGGTTCCAGACTGGTGCTGCATACTCCAGTATGGGCCTAACATACACAGTGTACAGTGTCTTGAACGATTCCTTATTAAGGTATCGGAACGCTATTCTCAGGTTTGCCAGGCGCCCGTATGCTGCAGCAGTTATTTGGTTGATGTGTGCCTCCGGTGACGTGCTCGGTGTTATGGTCACCCCAAGGTCTTTCTCCCTGAGTGAGGTCTGTAGTCTTTGTCCACCTAGCCTATACTCTGTCTGCGGTCTTCTTTGCCCCTCCCCAATCTTCATGACTTTGCATTTGGCAGGGTTGAATTCGAGAAGCCAGTTTCTGGACCACATGTCCAGCCTGTCCAGGTCTCTTTGCAGTCCTGCCTCATCCTCATCCGATTTAATTCTTCTCATCAGCTTCACATCATCTGCGAATAGGGACACTTCAGAGTCTATTCCTTCCATCATGTCGTTCGCATATATCAAAAATAGCACTGGTCCTAGAACTGACCCCTGTGGGACCCCGCTCGTCACAGGCGCCCACTGTGATACCTCTTCACGTACCATGACTCGTTGTTGCCTCCCTGTCAGGTATTCCCTGATCCATTGCAGTGCCCTCCCTGTTATATGCGCCTGATCCTCCAGCTTCTGCACTAATCTCTTGTGGGGAACTGTGTCAAAGGCCTTCCTGCAGTCTAGGAAAATGCAATCAACCCACCCCTCTCTCTCGTGTCTTACTTCTGTTACCTTGTCATAAAACTCCAGAAGGTTTGTGACACAGGATTTGCCTTCCATGAACCCATGCTGGTTTTCATTTATAATCTTGTTCCGTTCCAGGTGTTCCACCACTCTCCTCCTGATAATCTTCTCCATGACTTTGCACACAATACATGTCAGAGACACAGGTCTGTAGTTTAGTGCCTCATTTCTGTTTCCTTTCTTAAATATGGGGACTACATTTGCTGTCTTCCATTTCTCAGGTAGTTGCCCAGTTTCAAGGGATGTGTTGAAGATTGTGGTTAGGGGCACGCACAGCATCTCTGCTCCTTCTCTAAGGACCCATGGGGAGATGTTGTCCGGTCCCATCGCCTTTGAGGTATCAAGGTCACTTAGCAGCTTCTGCACCTCCTCCTCGGTTGTTCGTATGTCATCCAACACTTGTTGGTATATTCCCTCTTGATGTTCCCTTCTGTGCTGTCTTCCCAGAGCCCTTCCTGTCTCTACTGTAAAAACTTCCTTAAATCTCCTGTTTAGCTCCTCACATACCTCCTGATCATTTCTTGTGAGTTCTCCACCTTCTGTCCTCAGTCTGATCACCTGGTCTTTGACTGTTGTCTTCCTCCTGATGTGGCTATACAACAGTTTCGGGTCAGTCTTGATTTTCGATGCTATGTTATTTTCATACTGTCGCTGGGCCTCCCTCCTTACCTGTGCATACTCGTTCCTGGCTCTGCGACTAATCTCCCTATTTTCATGTGTTCTCTGCCTTCTGTACTTTTTCCATTCTCTATTGCACTTTGTTTTTGCCTCCTTACACCGTCGG
>NW_027200582.1:0-7500 GCF_038502225.1 Cherax quadricarinatus | reverse complement strand
GTCCTCTCCTCCTCTTCTCTTAAGAGTCATTCCTGGTCCTCTCCTCCTCTTCTCTTAAGAGTCATTCCTGGTCCTCTCCTCCTCTTCTCTTAAGAGTCATTCCTGGTCCTCTCCTCCTCCTCTTCTCTTAAGAGTCATTCCTGGTCCTCTCCTCCTCCTCTTCTCTTAAGAGTCATTCCTGGTCCTCTCCTCCTCTTCTCTTAAGAGTCATTCCTGGCCCTCTCCTCCTCCTCTTCTCTTAAGAGTCATTCCTGGTCCTCTCCTCCTCTTCTCTTAAGAGTCATTCCTGGTCCTCTCCTCCTCTTCTCTTAAGAGTCATTCCTGGTCCTCTCCTCCTCCTCTTCTCTTAAGAGTCATTCCTGGTCCTCTCCTCCTCCTCTTCTCTTAAGAGTCATTCCTGGTCCTCTCCTCCTCCTCTTCTCTTAAGAGTCATTCCTGGTCCTCTCCTCCTCTTCTCTTAAGAGTCATTCCTGGCCCTCTCCTCCTCTTCTCTTAAGAGTCATTCCTGGCCCTCTCCTCCTCTTCTCTTAAGAGTCATTCCTGGTCCTCTCCTCCTCTTCTCTTAAGAGTCATTCCTGGTCCTCTCCTCCTCTTCTCTTAAGAGTCATTCCTGGTCCTCTCCTCCTCCTCTTCTCTTAAGAGTCATTCCTGGTCCTCTCCTCCTCTTCTCTTAAGAGTCATTCCTGGTCCTCTCCTCCTCTTCTCTTAAGAGTCATTCCTGGCCCTCTCCTCCTCTTCTCTTAAGAGTCATTCCTGGCCCTCTCCTCCTCTTCTCTTAAGAGTCATTCCTGGTCCTCTCCTCCTCTTCTCTTAAGAGTCATTCCTGGTCCTCTCCTCCTCCTCTTCTCTTAAGAGTCATTCCTGGTCCTCTCCTCCTCCTCTTCTCTTAAGAGTCATTCCTGGTCCTCTCCTCCTCTTCTCTTAAGAGTCATTCCTGGTCCTCTCCTCCTCCTCTTCTCTTAAGAGTCATTCCTGGTCCTCTCCTCCTCTTCTCTTAAGAGTCATTCCTGGTCCTCTTCTCCTCTTCTCTTAAGAGTCATTCCTGGCCCTCTCCTCCTCCTCTTCTCTTAAGAGTCATTCCTGGTCCTCTCCTCCTCCTCTTCTCTTAAGAGTCATTCCTGGTCCTCTTCTCCTCTTCTCTTAAGAGTCATTCCTGGCCCTCTCCTCCTCTTCTCTTAAGAGTCATTCCTGGTCCTCTCCTCCTCCTCTTCTCTTAAGAGTCATTCCTGGTCCTCTCCTCCTCTTCTCTTAAGAGTCATTCCTGGTCCTCTCCTCCTCCTCTTCTCTTAAGAGTCATTCCTGGTCCTCTCCTCCTCTTCTCTTAAGAGTCATTCCTGGTCCTCTCCTCCTCCTCTTCTCTTAAGAGTCATTCCTGGTCCTCTTCTCCTCTTCTCTTAAGAGTCATTCCTGGCCCTCTCATCCTCTTCTCTTAAGAGTCATTCCTGGTCCTCTCCTCCTCCTCTTCTCTTAAGAGTCATTCCTGGTCCTCTCCTCCTCTTCTCTTAAGAGTCATTCCTGGTCCTCTCCTCCTCTTCTCTTAAGAGTCATTCCTGGCCCTCTCCTCCTCTTCTCTTAAGAGTCATTCCTGGCCCTCTCCTCCTCTTCTCTTAAGAGTCATTCCTGGTCCTCTCCTCCTCTTCTCTTAAGAGTCATTCCTGGTCCTCTCCTCCTCCTCTTCTCTTAAGAGTCATTCCTGGTCCTCTCCTCCTCCTCTTCTCTTAAGAGTCATTCCTGGTCCTCTCCTCCTCCTCTTCTCTTAAGAGTCATTCCTGGTCCTCTCCTCCTCCTCTTCTCTTAAGAGTCATTCCTGGCCCTCTCATCCTCTTCTCTTAAGAGTCATTCCTGGTCCTCTCCTCCTCCTCTTCTCTTAAGAGTCATTCCTGGTCCTCTCCTCCTCTTCTCTTAAGAGTCATTCCTGGTCCTCTTCTCCTCTTCTCTTAAGAGTCATTCCTGGCCCTCTCCTCCTCCTCTTCTCTTAAGAGTCATTCCTGGCCCTCTCCTCCTCCTCTTCTCTTAAGAGTCATTCCTGGTCCTCTCCTCCTCTTCTCTTAAGAGTCATTCCTGGCCCTCTCCTCCTCTTCTTCTCTTAAGAGTCATTCCTGGCCCTCTCCTCCTCCTCTTCTCTTAAGAGTCATTCCTGGCCCTCTCCTCCTCCTCTTCTCTTAAGAGTCATTCCTGGCCCTCTCCTCCTCATCTCTTAAGAGTCATTAATGGTCCTCTCCTCCTCCTCTTCTCTTAAGAGTCATTCCTGGCCCTCTCCTCCTCCTCTTCTCTTAAGAGTCATTCCTGGCCCTCTCCTCCTCCTCTTCTCTTAAGAGTCATTCCTGGCCCTCTCCTCCTCTTCTCTTAAGAGTCATTCCTGGCCCTCTCCTCCTCCTCTTCTCTTAAGAGTCATTCCTGGTCCTCTCCTCCTCCTCTTCTCTTAAGAGTCATTCCTGGCCCTCTCCTCCTCCTCTTCTCTTAAGAGTCATTCCTGGCCCTCTCCTCCTCCTCTTCTCTTAAGAGTCATTCCTGGCCCTCTCCTCCTCCTCTTCTCTTAAGAGTCATTCCTGGCCCTCTCCTCCTCCGCTTCTCTTAAGAGTCATTCCTGGCCCTCTCCTCCTCCTCTTCTCTTAAGAGTCATTCCTGGTCCTCTCCTCCTCTTCTCTTAAGAGTCATTCCTGGTCCTCTCCTCCTCTTCTTCTCTTAAGAGTCATTCCTGGCCCTCTCCTCCTCTTCTCTTAAGAGTCATTCCTGGTCCTCTCCTCCTCTTCTCTTAAGAGTCATTCCTGGTCCTCTCCTCCTCTTCTCTTAAGAGTCATTCCTGGCCCTCTCCTCCTCCTCTTCTCTTAAGAGTCATTCCTGGTCCTCTCCTCCTCCTCTTCTCTTAAGAGTCATTCCTGGCCCTCTCCACTCTCCTCCTCCTCCTCTTCTCTTAAGAGTCATTCCTGGCCCTCTCCTCCTCCTCTTCTCTTAAGAGTCATTCCTGGCCCTCTCCTCCTCCTCTTCTCTTAAGAGTCATTCCTGGCCCTCTCCTCCTCCTCTTAAGAGTCATTCCTGGCCCTCTCCTCCTCCTCTTCTCTTAAGAGTCATTCCTGGTCCTCTCCTCCTCCTCTTCTCTTAAGAGTCATTCCTGGTCCTCTCCTCCTCCTCTTCTCTTAAAAGTCATTCCTGGCCCTCTCCTCCTCCTCTTAAGAGTCATTCCTGGCCCTCTCCTCCTCCTCTTCTCTTAAGAGTCATTCCTGGTCCTCTCCTCCTCCTCTTCTCTTAAGAGTCATTCCTGGTCCTCTCCTCCTCTTCTCTTAAGAGTCATTCCTGGTCCTCTTCTCCTCTTCTCTTAAGAGTCATTCCTGGCCCTCTCCTCCTCCTCTTCTCTTAAGAGTCATTCCTGGCCCTCTCCTCCTCTTCTCTTAAGAGTCATTCCTGGTCCTCTCCTCCTCTTCTCTTAAGAGTCATTCCTGGCCCTCTCCTCCTCCTCTTCTCTTAAGAGTCATTCCTGGCCCTCTCCTCCTCCTCTTCTCTTAAGAGTCATTCCTGGCCCTCTCCTCCTCCTCTTCTCTTAAGAGTCATTCCTGGTCCTCTCCTCCTCCTCTTCTCTTAAGAGTCATTCCTGGTCCTCTCCTCCTCCTCTTCTCTTAAGAGTCATTCCTGGTCCTCTCCTCCTCTTCTCTTAAGAGTCATTCCTGGTCCTCTCCTCCTCTTCTCTTAAGAGTCATTCCTGGTCCTCTCCTCCTCGTCTCTTAAGAGTCATTCCTGGCCCTCTCCTCCTCCTCTTCTCTTAAGAGTCATTCCTGGCCCTCTCCTCCTCCTCTTCTCTTAAGAGTCATTCCTGGCCCTCTCCTCCTCCTCTTCTCTTAAGAGTCATTCCTGGCCCTCTCCTCCTCCTCTTCTCTTAAGAGTCATTCCTGGTCCTCTCCTCCTCTTCTCTTAAGAGTCATTCCTGGTCCTCTCCTCCTCTTCTCTTAAGAGTCATTCCTGGTCCTCTCCTCTTCTTCTCTTAAGAGTCATTCCTGGTCCTCTCCTCCTCTTCTCTTAAGAGTCATTCCTGGTCCTCTCCTCCTCTTCTCTTAAGAGTCATTCCTGGCCCTCTCCTCCTCCTCTTCTCTTAAGAGTCATTCCTGGTCCTCTCCTCCTCCTCTTCTCTTAAGAGTCATTCCTGGCCCTCTCCTCCTCCTCTTCTCTTAAGAGTCATTCCTGGCCCTCTCCTCCTCCTCTTAAGAGTCATTCCTGGCCCTCTTCACTCTCCTCCTCCTCCTCTTCTCTTAAGAGTCATTCCTGGCCCTCTCCTCCTCCTCTTCTCTTAAGAGTCATTCCTGGCCCTCTCCTCCTCCTCTTAAGAGTCATTCCTGGCCCTCTCCTCCTCCTCTTCTCTTAAGAGTAATTCCTGGTCCTCTCCTCCTCCTCTTCTCTTAAGAGTCATTCCTGGCCCTCTTCACTCTCCTCCTCCTCCTCTTCTCTTAAGAGTCATTCCTGGCCCTCTCCTCCTCCTCTTCTCTTAAGAGTCATTCCTGGTCCTCTCCTCCTCCTCTTCTCTTAAGAGTCATTCCTGGTCCTCTCCTCCTCCTCTTCTCTTAAGAGTCATTCCTGGCCCTCTCCTCCTCCTCTTCTCTTAAGAGTCATTCCTGGCCCTCTCCTCCTCCTCTTAAGAGTCATTCCTGGCCCTCTCCTCCTCCTCTTCTCTTAAGAGTCATTCCTGGCCCTCTCCTCCTCCTCTTCTCTTAAGAGTCATTCCTGGTCCTCTCCTTCTCCTCCTCTTAAGAGTCATTCCTGGCCCTCTCCTCCTCCTCTTCTCTTGAGAGTCATTCCTGGCCCTCTCCTCCTCCTCTTCTCTTAAGAGTCATTCCTGGCCCTCTCCTCCTCCTCTTCTCTTAAGAGTCATTCCTGGCCCTCTCCTCCTCCTCTTCTCTTAAGAGTCATTCCTGGCCCTCTCCTCCTCCTCTTCTCTTAAGAGTCATTCCTGGCCCTCTCCTCCTCTTCTCTTAAGAGTCATTCCTGGTCCTCTCCTCCTCCTCTTCTCTTAAGAGTCATTCCTGGCCCTCTCCTCCTCTTCTCTTAAGAGTCATTCCTGGTCCTCTCCTCCTCCTCTTCTCTTAAGAGTCATTCCTGGCCCTCTCCTCCTCCTCTTCTCTTAAGAGTCATTCCTGGCCCTCTCCTCCTCTTCTCTTAAGAGTCATTCCTGGCCCTCTCCTCCTCCTCTTCTCTTAAGAGTCATTCCTGGTCCTCTCCTCCTCCTCTTCTCTTAAGAGTCATTCCTGGCCCTCTCCTCCTCCTCTTCTCTTAAGAGTCATTCCTGGTCCTCTCCTTCTCCTCCTCTTCTCTTAAGAGTCATTCCTGGTCCTCTCCTCCTCTTCTCTTAAGAGTCATTCCTGGTCCTCTCCTCCTCTTCTCTTAAGAGTCATTCCTGGCCCTCTCCTCCTCCTCTTCTCTTAAGAGTCATTCCTGGTCCTCTCCTCCACCTCTTCTCTTAAGAGTCATTCCTGGCCCTCTTCACTCTCCTCCTCCTCTTCTCTTAAGAGTCATTCCTGGTCCTCTCCTTCTCCTCCTCTTCTCTTAAGAGTCATTCCTGGTCCTCTCCTCCTCTTCTCTTAAGAGTCATTCCTGGCCCTCTCCTCCTCTTCTCTTAAGAATCATTCCTGGCCCTCTCCTGCTCCTCTTCTCTTAAGAGTCATTCCTGGTCCTCTTCACTCTCCTCCTCCTCTTCTCTTAAGAGTCATTCCTGGTCCTCTCCTTCTCCTCCTCTTCTCTTAAGAGTCATTCCTGGTCCTCTCCTCTTCTTCTCTTAAGAGTCATTCCTGGCCCTCTCCTCCTCTTCTCTTAAGAATCATTCCTGGCCCTCTCCTCCTCCTCTTCTCTTAAGAGTCATTCCTGGTCCTCTTCACTCTCCTCCTCCTCTTCTCTTAAGAGTCATTCCTGGCCCTCTTCACTCTCCTCCTCCTCTTCTCTTAAGAATCATTCCTGGCCCTCTCCTCCTCCTCCTCTTCTCTTAAGAGTCATTCCTGGTCCTCTCCTCCTCTTCTCTTAAGAGTCATTCCTGGCCCTCTCCTCCTCCTCTTCTCTTAAGAGTCATTCCTGGTCCTCTCCTCCTCCTCTTCTCTTAAGAGTCATTCCTGGTCCTCTCCTCCTCTTCTCTTAAGAGTCATTCCTGGTCCTCTCCTCCTCTTCTCTTAAGAGTCATTCCTGGTCCTCTTCACTCTCCTCCTCCTCTTCTCTTAAGAGTCATTCCTGGCCCTCTCCTCCTCCTCTTCTTCCTCGTTATCTCCTCTTCCTCTTTCCACTATCATCATGGCAACAAATTAATTTCTTTCTCTTCTACTCTCTCCTAATTGCTTTAAGATTAGTTCCATTATTACCCGTCTCACTAGACCCGGGTACACTGGGCTGTCAGACCACACTCAGGGCTGTCAGACCACACTCAGGGCTGTCAGACCACACTCAGGGCTGTCAGACCACACTCAGGACTGTCAGACCACACTCAGGACTGTCAGACCACATTCAGAGCTGTCAGTCTACACTCAGGGCTGTCAGAACACACTCAGGACTGTCAGACCACACTCAGGACTGTCAGACCACACTCAGGGCTGTCAGACCACACTCAATACTGTCAGACCACATTCAGAGCTGTCAGTCTACACTCAGGGCTGTCAGAACACACTCAGAACTGTCAGACCACACTCAGGACTGTCAGACCACACTCAGGGCTGTCAAACCACACTCAATACTATCAGACCACACTCAAGGCTGTCAGATCACACTCAGGGCTCCCAGACCACACTCAGGGCTCTCAGACCACACACAAAACTCTCAAACCACAGTCAGGACTGTCAGACCACACTCAGGACTGTCAGACGACAGTGCTATCAGACCACACTCAGGGCTGTCAGACCACACTCAGGGCTGTCAGACCACACTCAGGACTGTCAGACCACATTCAAGACTGTCAGACCACACTCAGAGCTCTCAGACCACACTCAGGGCTGACTGACTACTCTCAGGGCTGTCAGACCACACTCAGGGCTATCAGGCCACACTCAGGACTGTCAGACCACACTCAGGACTGTTACACCACACTCAGGGTTATTAGACCACACTCAGGGCTCCCAGACCACATTCAGGGCTGTCAGACCACACTCAGGGCCGTCAGATCACACTCAAGACTGTCAGACCACTCTCAGGGCTGTCAGACCACACTCAGGGCTGTCAGACCATACTCAGGGCTGTCGAACCACATTCAGAAATGTCAGACCACACTCAGGGCTGTCAGACCACACTCAGAGCTGTCAGACCACACTCAAGACTGTCAGACCACACTCAGGACTGTCAGACCACACTCAGGACTGTCAGACCACACTCAGGACTGTCAGACCACACTCAGGACTGTCAGACCACACTCAGGACTGTCAGACCACACTCAGGACTGTCAGACCACACTCAGGACTGTCAGACCACACTCAGGACTGTCAGACCACACTCAGGACTGTCAGACCACACTCAGGACTGTCAGACCACACTCAGGGCTGTCAG
>NW_027200581.1:0-19123 GCF_038502225.1 Cherax quadricarinatus | reverse complement strand
AAGTGAAAATTTGTGTATGCAATAATTTCGCCAAAATCATTCTGAACCTAACGAAAAAAATAATAATTCACTGTGTTTGTTAAGTATTAAATTACTGTAAACAAATCTAAAATATATTTAGTTGGGTTAGGCTAAAATAAATTGTTCTTGTTATAATAAGGTTAGGTAAGTTTTCTAAGATTCTTTTGGTGCAAAATTAAAAAAATTTACATTAACATTAATCAAAAAAATATATCTTTAAACGCATAAGAGAAAATTTTAGAAAGGACTTAATTTTAAACGAGTTCTTGCTGATTGACCAATTTTACATATTCGGCACGACATATATATATATAATATATATATACATACATATATATATATATATATATATATATATATATATATATATATATATATATATATACATATATATATATATATATATATATATATATATATATATATATATATATATATATATATATATATATATATATATATATATATATATAAATATATATATATCGTTCCGAATATGTAAAACTGAATCACACATAAGGTGGGAGTTGTCACAGTTGCTCTTTGCTGATGACACTGTGCTTTTGGGTGATTGTGAAGAGAAGTTGCAGAGGTTGGTGGATGAATTTGGTAGGGTGTGTAAAAGAAGAAAAATGAAAGTGAATACAGGAAAAAGTAAGGTTATGAGGATAACAAAAAGATTAGGTGATGAAAGATTGGATATAAGATTGGAGGAAGAGAGTATGGAGGAGGTGAATGTATTCAGATATTTGGGAGTGGACGTGTCAGCGGATGGGTCTATGAAAGATAAGGTGAATCATAGAATTGATGAGGGGAAAAGGGTGAGTGGTGCACTTAGGAGTCTGTAGAGACAAAGAACTTTGTCCTTGGAAGCAAAGAGGGGAATGTATGAGAGTATAGTTTTACAAACGCTCTTATATGGGTGTGAAGCATGGGTGATGAATGTTGCAGCGAGGAGAAGGCTGGAGGCAGTGGAGATGTCATGTCTGAGGGCAATGTGTGGTGTGAATATAATGCAGAGAATTCATAGTTTGGAAGTTAGGAGGAGGTGCGGGATTGCCAAAACTGTTGTCCAGAGGGCTGAGGAAGGGTTGTTGAGGTGGTTCGGACATGTAGAGAGAATGGAGCGAAACAGAATGACTTCAAGAGTGTATCAGTATGTAGTGGAAGGAAGGCGGGGTAGGGGTCGGCCTAGGAAAGGTTGGAGGGAGGGGGTAAAGGAGGTTTTGTGTGCGAGGGGCTTGGACTTCCAGCGGGCATGCGTGATCGTGTTTGACAGGAGTGAATGGAGACAAATGGTTTTTAATACTTGATGTGCTGTTGGAGTGTGAGCAAAGTAACATTTATGAAGGGATTCAGGGAAACCGGCAGGCCGGACTTGAGTCCTGGAGATGGGAAGTACAGTGCCTGCACTCTGAAGGAGGCGTGTTAAGAGTCTTCAACCTTTCTTCATAAGGAAGATTTCTAATGCTATGTATTAATTTAGTCATCCTACGCTGAATGTTTTCTAACGAATTTATGTCCATTCTGTAATATGGAGACCAGAATTGAGCTGCATAATCTAGATGAGGCCTTACTAATGATGTACAATGCTGCAGTATGACCTCTGGACTTCTGTTGCTTACACTTCTTGATATAAATCCCAGTAATCTATTTGCCTTATTACGAACGCTTAGGCATTGCTGTCTTGGTTTAAGGTTGCTGCTTACCATAACCCCCAAGTCCTTTTCGCAATCTGTATGGCTAAGTTCTACATTATTTAACTTACAAGTGCTAGGGTTATGGACACTCCCGAGCTTCAGAACCTTGCATTTATCTACATTGAACTGCATCTGCCACTTTTCTGACCAAGAGTAGAGTTTGTCTAAATCCTCCTGAAGTTCCCTAACATCTACGTTTGAATCAATTATCCTACCTATCTTCGTGTCATCGGCGAATTTGCTCATATCACTAGTAATTCCTTCATCAAGATCATTGATATATATTATAAACAACAACGGGCCCAAGACTGATCCCTGTGGAACGCCACTTGTTACTGATCCCCACTCAGATTTAACCCCATTTATGGACACTCTCTGCTATTAGTTAATGGTTCACAGACTTCCATTTTGCATTCCTTATTGATATATATATATATATATATATATATATATATATATATATATATATATATATATATATATAATATATATATATATATATATATATAATCGATAAAAAAAGATGAATGAAAGCTGAAATTTACCCTGAATTAAAAGGCTAATCAAAAATTATGTACATAATATTTTAAATCAAGCTTTAGTGAAAGATGATAAATTTTAAACAGGATTTTAGGAAATTATTGATATTTTATATATGTGAAGGAATTAAAGCTTCAAGCATCACTAAGTTGGTTTTGTAGGAGAGTCAGTGATGACTGGCAGTGTTGTGTATATACTGTACATAACACAAACTGTATACTGACAGCAGCTCTCAGCTATTTTGCCTGACATTATCTTCTGACAGTCAGACAAAACACCCAGAACTCACCACGTGGAGGTGGCTGCTCAGAGTTCCATTTTTTTTTTTTTTTTTTTTTTTTTTTTTTTTTTTTTTTTTTTTTTTTTTATCTTCTGTGTGTGTGTGTGTGTGTGTGTGTGTGTGTGTGTGAGTGTGAGTGTGTGTGTGTGTGTGTGTGTGTTTGTGTGTGTAGAGGCGTTGGTGGCTATTTACCGGTGTCCGTCATTCAGCACGCTAATACTCTTGAAGCCACGTTACTCTGGTAAAATGACGAATTTACCGGTGTTTCTGTACTTTTCTGTCACAGTCGCTCCTCAATTCTTCTGTTTCTGTCTTGCCAATCGTTTTGGTTTCTTACGAGGACGTGCAAGACATTTTTTGAAATAAAGAACAAAATTTTGGTCTTTTAGGAAATTAATGCCTAGGTTGACATCGAAATTAATTGCTTTATGAAAGTCGGTACAGTGACTTGTCCAGCGGCGGTTGTTTATCAATATTGGAACTGGTCTGTTGGTGGTAATCAGCTCTTCCAACGATGTTCCAGTCCAAGTCTGAAACTTAACGATTACTTTTTGTGGTTCCAGCTGAGAAAGTTGGTCAGGACTAACGAAGTCAGGGTTCACACTCACCATAGTCTGCCCTGTGTCTAGAAGGGCTTCTGTTTTGTGACCAAAGACTTCGCAGGGGATAGTGAGAAACTTGTCGAAATTGCCGTCTTCCTTTTTCGCGTTGAAGTGGAGACGGCATCCTGACCGAGACAAGGTAAGTGCAGCATCGTGTTGTCCTAGAAAGTCTCTACCGAGTACGTTTACGCCTCTGTCGGAGACATGAAACTCATGGCGCATTACTGCGTTGGAGATCTTGATGTAAAGTTTTATTGTTCCAGTGAACTTGCATGTTTTCTTTAGAGTATCGACTACATTGGAAACATTGTTATAGTTGATGAATTCACTAAGCCCAGTATCATGGAGCATTTTATCGTCAATAGCGGAGAGGTGTGATCCAGAATCAATGAGAAAGTCAACTTTCACAAGTCCGTTAACAGTTGCGGTGCAGTAGGGATGACCAAGGTCGGTCTCGGGGAGCACCAGAGAAATTCTCTTCATATCCATTTGGAAACACTTCGATCAATAGGTTACAAGAATAATTTTTACCTTTTAAATTTTTTATGCTATTTGACTGTTAAATAGTGAGGAACGTTGATGGTGTAAGAGTTACAATATTGGTTCAATAGATTCCAAGAACAATTCTCACCTTTTTAATCTTTTATGCTATTTGTCTGTTAAATAGTGAGGAACGTTGATGGTGTATCAATATATTCCAAGAACAATTCTCACCTTTTTAATCTTTTATGCTATTTGACTGTTAAATAGTGAGGAACGTTGATGGTGTAAGAGTTACAATATTGGATCAATAGATTCCAAGAACAATTCTCACCTTTTTAATCTTTTATGCTATTTGACTGTTAAATAGTGAGGAACGTTGATTGTGTAAGTGAAGTGTAGTGAAAATGAAATGTGATAATGTAGCGAAGATGAACTGTGATGGTGTTAGTGATGTGTAGTGAAGATGGACTGTGATGGTGTTAGTGATGTGTAGAGAAGATGAACTGTGATGGTGTTAGTGATGTGTAGAGAAGATGAACTGTGATGGTCTTAGTGATGTGTAGTGAAGATAAACTGTGGTGTTAGTGATGTGTAGTGATGAACTGTGGTGTTAGTGATGTGTAGTGAAGATGGACTGTGATGGTGTTAGTGATGTGTAGTGAAGATGAACTGTGATGGTGTTAGTGATGTGTAGTGAAGATGAACTGTTGAAGATTGAGACACTTATGCAGCATATGGGAATCTTTATTCAGGAAACGTTTCGCCACACACTGGCTTCATCAGTCCAATACAAAGAGGAAGGCGTAAGGAGAGGAGGAGTATGAGGTAATCAGTCCCTCAGCCTGGAGTCGATGTGTTCAGTCCATCAATCTTGTAGAATGTACAGCATAGATCAGATCGGACTCACAGGTAAGGACCCACAAGGGGCGAGGGGCAAGTGGGGACAGTGCGAAGAATAGACGGTGAGAGGAATGTCTTGAGTCGAAGAGAGAAGAGTCAGGACTAAACCCAACTGCTAAGCCTGGATAAACAATAACGAAGACGACATAGAAGACAGCAGGAACTCTGGAGGTGCTGATTGCAACTTGCTGGATGGAAGATTGCTGCATCTTGATGTTGATTGGCGGCTGGCAGAAGCTGGAGGCGTGGTCAAGGGAGGCTAGCTTCTTGATTGGTCAGGTGTCGTTTAATTGTGAATCAGGAGTTACTTCATTTCTTCAGTGATGGAGGCATTCCTTATGTTGTGCAGATGTTGGAAGGAAACGATGAGTAGTCTTGTAATCTTGGGTCGAAATGCTGGGTCGGCTTGCAACTGGTCAAGGGTCATCCTGAGTGTAGTGAAGAAACAGTGGGATCCTTTACGATTTGTAAACTTGACTGTTCTGTCGTGTATTTTCTCGTACAAAGTGTCGACATTCATGGTGGGTTCTTGGTCAGGAGTCGTATAAAAAGTTATATCTTTCCAGTGCAGGTATTGATCTCGATGTTGGTCTGCTGTATGAATACGTCGAGTGATGGCTGGAGAGGTTTTTGTTGGTGGTTGCAGCAATGAAGGTTCTTTCAATGTTGGTGTCTCCACTAGAGAGGGTGTAGAAGACTGTGGTAGAATCGTGGCTTCTGATTGGTCCATATGAGTAGTGGTGAGTGGAGGTACGCCGCCACGACGAGCCAATCGACGATTAGGAGGCGATCGACGAATAGGAGGCATTTTAGTGACGTCACTAGTTGTTGGAGATGTTGGAGCTGCTGGCTCAGAGGTGGTAATTAGGTCCTTGGTGAATTTTAGTATTTCTTCCGAAGGTGGAGATGCTGGGAATATGAATGATGGCATATTATTTAGTGCAAATAACTCGTTGATGGTAGAGTTAAAAGATCCAGGTACAGCCATGTTCTGCATGTGAGCGTATAGTAGACAGTAGTGGATCTTGGTTACGTCACATGTTGGAGGAGTGATGATGGAGGAGGCTGGCTGAGTAGATGCTTGAAGTAATTTTGTAGTGTTAGCTTGTATCTTTGCAATTGCTGCATACGTTGGTATGTTGCTAGTAGATTTTTTCTTTGCTGCATCTTGTGTTTTCTTCACAATAACCTTCCTTGTAGGACATTTTGCTGCCAGTGTATGGTGGTCGTTACTTTTACAGTTTAAGCACGATGGTTGTGTTGGAGCAGCAGCGGTGCAGGAACTGAAGGTGTGTCCCTCACTACCACATGTAGTGCAGAACTTCTTGTCTTTCACTGGACATGCTTTGGTGGTGTGATGGTATGAATAACAGTTCCAGCAATGTTGAATGTACTGATATCTCTCTGCTTCAATGTAGGTAGGGCTGATGTAGTAGTAGTAGACAGCAAGACCTTCGTTCAGAGTAGTGGCAGCCATGTTGACGTCGGTGAAGGTGACCTTGAGCATGGACGATGCAGTCGGGATTTTTGTAATGCTGTCAACAGTAGCCCAAGTATTTTGCGTCTCGATGGATGTCTTGAGTTCTGCAGGTGTTTGAGACGTCAGAATCTTGTCAAGTTTTTTAAGGAATACTGATTTCCTGGCCCTGAGGGCAGGAGATGACGTAACAGTAAACCCTTGAGCAGTAAGTGTAGTGGTGGCTTCTGTAGTGAGTAGCTTCTCTGCTTCAGCATCATCGTGACACACAACAATGAATGCTTCTTTCAGGGACAAAATGGTGTTAAATTTAATTTGCAGTGCTCCCTGAACAACAGTTGCAAGAGCAATCTTCGTTGAATCATCAACGGTACCACTTTTTGGCTTGATCTTTACACGATTTGCGTAGCTCATCGTGCAAGTCAAGGTGAAGACGACGCTGGTAAAGGTTCCCCTCCCCAACGGGGATCGTAGGGAGACAGAGTAAGTAAGGAGAGCTGCTATGACCTGCCAGGGCGAGAGTCAAGAGCAGAATGTCTGTCTCTCTGTACAGCATAGGGCCGTAGACGTGGCTTATATACTGCAGTGAGGTGAGGTGAAGCAGGCGGAGGCGGGGTCATAGTGGTACCATCCACTAGTCGAAGTAGGATTTTCCAGTCCACATCCTCCGTAGGCGTACAAAACATCTTAGAGTTCTTAAGGTCCACGAGCACTGTTTTCATACATAAAGTTTTATATTCTTGGATACAGTGATCATCTATATAACAATTCCTTTTCAACTATGAATCCATGTTCAAACATAAAGGCAGCGGGAATATTATCAAGACAATACCTCGTCTCACTCAACTGAGCTTCCTGCCAAGCTTATGTTACCGACGTCTCATCTCAGGGATGGGAAAAACAAGTGACCGCCTTGGGCACCTGATCCAGCATGCTCGTGCACTGCTTATCACAGCTGGTGGAAGCAGTGTGAATGAGAGTAGTGATGATAGTAATGGTGGTGATAAGTGGTGTTGGTAGTAGGTGGTAATGATAAGTGGTAGTAGATGGGATATAAGGTAGTGTTTATGATATTGGTGTTGATGGTTGTAGTGTTGATGGTAGTAGTGTTGATAAAGGTAGTACTATTGGTGGTAGGTGTTGAAGGTAGTTCTGATCATAATAGTGGTGTTGATGGCAGTAGTAGTAGTAGTGTTGATGGAAGTAGTGGTGATAGTAGGAGGAACTGAAGGTAGTGGTGATCATGATCGTGGTGTTGATGGTGGTAGTGTTGATGGTGGTGGTGGTAGTAGTAGTAGTAGTAGTAGTAGTAGTAGTAGTAGTAGTAGTAGTAGTAGTAGTAGTAGTAGTAGTAGTACGTAGAGTTAAAGGTAGTTGTGATATTTGTAGTGGTGATACTTGCAGTGGTGGTACTCGTAGTGGTGATGCTTGTATTGGTGATATATGTAGTGGTGGTATTTGTAGTTGTAACACTTGTACTGATGATACCTGTACTGGTGATACTTGTCATACTGGTATTCTGGTGATACTGTGAGTACTGATACTTGTAGTTTTTATGCATGTAATGGTAGTACTCATAGTAATGATACTTGAAGAGGTGATACTTGTAGTGTTGGTATTGAAAATACTGATATTTGTAGTGGTGACATTTGAAGCTGTGGTACCGGAAGTACCGAGTCTTGTAGTGGTGGTGACATTTGTAGCGGTGATAGGTGTTTCGGTGGTACTGGAAGAACTGAGACTTGTAGTGGTGATTCATTGTAGCGGTGGTATTGGAAGTACTGATACTTGTACTGGTGATACTTGAAGTGGTGGTACTCATAGTGGTGATACTTGCTTTGATAATTCTTGTAGTAGTGGTACTCGAAGTAGTGATTCTTGTAGAGTTGATACTTGTAGAGATGATGTTTGCAGTGGTGAGAATTTTAGTGTTGGTGTTAGAAGTATTTCTACATGTAGTGGTGATATTCGTAGTAGTGAGACGTGTAATGGAGATACTTGCAGTAGTGGTAATGGAAGTGGAGATACTTGTAGATGAGGTACTTACAGTGTTGAAGATTGCAGTGATAATATTTGTAGTAGTGGTAGCTGTAGTGAAGATACTTGTAGTGTTTATGTTTGTAGTGGTGATATTTATAGTGGTGGTACTTGTAGTGGTGGCACTTGTAGTGGTGGCACTTGTAGTGGTGGCACTTGTAGTGGTGGCACTTGTAGTGGTGGCACTTGTAGTGGTGGCACTTGTAGTGGTGGCACTTGTAGTGGTGGCACTTGTAGTGGTGGCACTTGTAGTGGTGGCACTTGTAGTGGTGGCACTTGTAGTGGTGGCACTTGTAGTGGTGGCACTTGTAGTGGTGGCACTTGTAGTGGTGGCACTTGTAGTGGTGGCACTTGTAGTGGTGGCACTTGTAGTGGTGGCACTTGTAGTGGTGGTACTTGTAGTGGTGGCACTTGTAGTGGTGGCACTTGTAGTGGTGGCACTTGTAGTGGTGGCACTTGTAGTGGTGGCACTTGTAGTGGTGGCACTTGTAGTGGTGGCACTTGTAGTGGTGGCACTTGTAGTGGTGGCACTTGTAGTGGTGGAACTTGTAGTGGTGGCTCGTACTTGTAGTGGTGGCACTTGTAGTGGTGGCTTGTACACTTGTAGTGGTGGCACTTGTAGTGGTGGTGGTGGCACTTGTACTTGTAGTGGTGGCACTTGTAGTGGTGGCACTTGTAGTGGTGGCACTTGTAGTGGTGGCACTTGTAGTGGTGGCACTTGTAGTGGTGGTACTTGTAGTGGTGGCACTTGTAGTGGTGGCACTTGTAGTGGTGGCACTTGTAGTGGTGGCACTTGTAGTGGTGGTTGTACTTGTAGTGGTGGCACTTGTAGTGGTGGCACTTGTAGTGGTGGCACTTGTAGTGGTGGCACTTGTAGTGGTGGCACTTGTAGTGGTGGCACTTGTAGTGGTGGCTTGTAGTGGTGGCTTGTAGTGGTGGCACTTGTAGTGGTGGCACTTGTAGTGGTGGTACTTGTAGTGGTGGCACTTGTAGTGGTGGCTTGTAGTGGTGGCACTTGTAGTGGTGGCACTTGTAGTGGTGGCACTTGTAGTGGTGGCACTTGTAGTGGTGGTACTTGTAGTGTAGTGGTGGTACTTGTAGTGGTGGCACTTGTAGTGGTGGCTTGTACTTGTAGTGGTGGCACTTGTAGTGGTGGTACTTGTAGTGGTGGCACTTGTACTTGTAGTGGTGGCACTTGTAGTTGTGGTGGTGGCACTTGTAGTGGTGGCACTTGTAGTGGTGGCACTTGTAGTGGTGGCACTTGTAGTGGTGGCACTTGTAGTGGTGGTACTTGTAGTGGTGGCACTTGTAGTGGTGGCACTTGTAGTGGTGGCACTTGTAGTGGTGGCACTTGTAGTGGTGGTACTTGTAGTGGTGGCACTTGTAGTGGTGGCACTTGTAGTGGTGGTACTTGTAGTGGTGGCACTTGTAGTGGTGGTACTTGTAGTGGTGGCACTTGTAGTGGTGGTACTTGTAGTGGTGGCACTTGTAGTGGTGGCACTTGTAGTGGTGGCACTTGTAGTGGTGGCACTTGTAGTGGTGGCACTTGTAGTGGTGGCACTTGTAGTGGTGGCACTTGTAGTGGTGGTACTTGTAGTGGTGGTACTTGTAGTGGTGGCACTTGTAGTGGTGGTACTTGTAGTGGTGGCACTTGTAGTGGTGGCACTTGTAGTGGTGGCACTTGTAGTGGTGGCACTTGTAGTGGTGGTACTTGTAGTGGTGGTACTTGTAGTGGTGGCACTTGTAGTGGTGGCACTTGTAGTGGTGGCACTTGTAGTGGTGGCACTTGTAGTGGTGGTACTTGTAGTGGTGGCACTTGTAGTGGTGGTACTTGTAGTGGTGGCACTTGTAGTGGTGGCACTTGTAGTGGTGGCACTTGTAGTGGTGGCACTTGTAGTGGTGGCACTTGTAGTGGTGGCACTTGTACTTGTAGTGGTGGCACTTGTAGTGGTGGCACTTGTAGTGGTGGCACTTGTAGTGGTGGCACTTGTAGTGGTGGCACTTGTAGTGGTGGCACTTGTAGTGGTGGTACTTGTAGTGGTGGCACTTGTAGTGGTGGCACTTGTAGTGGTGGCACTTGTAGTGGTGGCACTTGTAGTGGTGGCACTTGTAGTGGTGGCACTTGTAGTGGTGATATTTGTAGTGGTGGCACTTGTAGTGGTGGCACTTGTAGTGGTGGCACTTGTAGTGGTGGTACTTGTAGTGGTGGTACTTGTAGTGGTGGCACTTGTAGTGGTGGCACTTGTAGTGGTGGTACTTGTAGTGGTGGTACTTGCAGTGTTGATACTTGCAGTGTTGATACTTGCAGTGTTGATACTTGCAGTGTTGATACTTGCAGTGTGGCACTTGTATACTTGTAGTGTTGATGGCACTTGTAGTGTTGATGTAGTTGCAGTGTTGATACTTGTAGTGTTGATACTTGCAGTGTTGACTTGTAGTGTGGATACTTGTAGTGTTGATACTTGTAGTGTTGATACTTGTAGTGTTGATACTTGCAGTGTTGATACACTTGTAGTGTTGATACTTGCAGTGTTGATACTGATACTTGTTGTGTTGATACTTGTGTTGATACTTGTGTGTTGATACTTGTATACTTGCAGTGTTGATACTTGCAGTGTTGATACTTGTGTTGATACTTGCTTGCAGTGTTGAGTGTTGATACTTGCAGTGTTGATACTTGTAGTGTTGATACTTGCAGTGTTGATACTTGCTTGCAGTGTTGCAGTGTTGATACTTGTAGTGTTGATACTTGTAGTGTTGATACTTGCAGTGTTGATACTTGCAGTGTTGATACTTGCAGTGTTGATACTTGCAGTGTTGATACTTGCAGTGTTGATACTTGCAGTGTTGATACTTGCAGTGTTGATACTTGCAGTGTTGGTACTTGCAGTGTTGATACTTGCGGTGTTGATACTTGTAGTGTTGATACTTGCGGTGTTGATACTTGTAGTGTTGATACTTGTAGTGTTGATACTTGCAGTGTTGATACTTGCAGTGTTGATACTTGTAGTGTTGATACTTGTAGTGTTGATACTTGCAGTGTTGATACTTGCAGTGTTGATACTTGTAGTGTTGATACTTGCAGTGTTGATACTTGCAGTGTTGATACTTGTAGTGTTGATACTTGTAGTGTTGATACTTGCAGTGTTGATACTTGCAGTGTTGATACTTGCAGTGTTGATACTTGCAGTGTTGATACTTGCGGTGTTGATACTTGCGGTGTTGATACTTGTAGTGTTGATACTTGTAGTGTTGATACTTGTAGTGTTGATACTTGTAGTGTTGATACTTGTAGTGTTGATACTTGCAGTGTTGATGTTGATACTTGCTTGCAGTGTTGATACTTGCAGTGTTGATACTTGTAGTGTTGATACTTGTAGTGTTGATACTTGCAGTGTTGATACTTGCAGTGTTGATACTTGCAGTGTTGATACTTGTAGTGTTGATACTTGTAGTGTTGATACTTGCAGTGTTGATACTTGATTTGTTGATACTTGTAGTGTTGATACTTGCAGTGTTGGTACTTGCAGTGTTGATACTTGCTTGCAGTGTTGATACTTGATACTTGTATACTTGCGGTGTTGATACTTGTAGTGTTCATACTTGCGGTGTTGATACTTGCAGTGTTGATACTTGCGGTGTTGATACTTGTAGTGTTCATACTTGCGGTGTTGATACTTGTAGTGTTCATACTTGCGGTGTTGATACTTGTAGTGTTCATACTTGCAGTGTTGATACTTGCGGTGTTGATACTTGTAGTGTTGATACTTGCTTGCAGTGTTGATACTTGTGTTGATACTTGCAGTGTTGATACTTGTAGTGTTGATACTTGCTTTTAGTGGTGACACCATCAGAGTTCATCGTCACTACACATCACTAACATCATCACAGTGTATCTTCACTACTCATCATCATCACAGTGTATCTTCACTACTCATCATCACAGTGTATCTTCACTACTCATCATCATCACAGTGTATCTTCACTACTCATCATCATCACAGTGTATCTTCACTACTCATCATCATCACAGTGTATCTTCACTACTCATCATCATCACAGTGTATCTTCACTACTCATCATCATCACAGTGTATCTTCACTACTCATCATCATCACAGTGTATCTTCACTACTCATCATCATCACAGTGTATCTTCACTACTCATCATCATCACAGTGTATCTTCACTACTCATCATCATCACAGTGTATCTTCACTACTCATCATCATCACAGTGTATCTTCACTACTCATCATCATCACAGTGCATCTTCACTACTCATCATCATCACAGTGTATCTTCACTACTCATCATCATCACAGTGTATCTTCACTACTCATCATCGTCACAGTGTATCTTCACTACTCATCATCATCACGGTGTATCTTCACTACTCATCATCATCATCACAGTGTATCTTCACTACTCATCATCATCACAGTGTATCTTCACTACTCATCATCATCACAGTGTATCTTCACTACTCATCATCATCACAGTGTATCTTCACTACTCATCATCATCACAGTGTATCTTCACTACTCATCATCATCACAGTGTATCTTCACTACTCATCATCATCACAGTGTATCTTCACTACTCATCATCATCACAGTGCATCTTCACTACTCATCATCATCACAGTGTATCTTCACTACTCATCATCATCACAGTGTATCTTCACTACTCATCATCATCACAGTGTATCTTCACTACTCATCATCATCACTGTGGTTGGTTTAAGCTTTTAGGTTCATTGTTTAGTTACTAAATATATTTACATAGATTTTTCCCGCTTTACTTTTAATAAGGTAATATTTTTGTACTGTGTAAAATACAAGGCATCATTTAGATGTACTTTTTGAGATGTTTAGAAATGTTTACTACTTTATGTATTTGACATAGAACATAAGAATGGAGGAACACTGCAGAAGGCCCATACAAGGCAGGTCCTTATCAAAACCATCCTTGCCTAAAGATACCCAAGAATTTACTCCCGTACCCAATGACTCCAATCAAACCCAGCCCCTCCCACTTATATATTTGTCCAATCTGTTTTAAAGCTACTCAAGGTCCTAGTGTCGATCATCTTGCAGCAGCAGCAGCAGCAGCAGCAGCAGCAGCAGTTGCAAGTTGAACTGGCAAAGAGTCGGCATAATTAACAGTTCGAATAGGACAGGATACTTGAAGAGGTGTTGGTGACTTACAAGACTTGCAAGAATTACAATGATTCTCCCATTCTTCACCCTGCCTACCTACCTAACTACCTACTAACATGTCTACCTACCTGACCCCCTATCTACCTGACTACCTACCAACCTACCTACTAACCTACCTACCTACTTGACTACCTACCTACTAACCTACCTACTTACCTACCAACCCTCCTGACTACCTACCTACTAACCTACCAACCTTCCTGACTACCTGTCTATCTTCCAAGCTACCTACGTACCTTCCACTCTACCTACCAACTTGGTATAAACCTTGGTAATAAATACCGACAAGTTGGTTTAGAAAGACACGTAAGCAAACACTATAACATATTTATTAGAAAACGTTTCGGTCCTGGGACCTTGATCACTTCTAACATACAGAGGTAGAAAGACATTATATATAGGCGGAGAGTGAGGTGTGACGCACGTGACCTGAGGAATGTCATAAGAACATAAGAATGGAGGAACACTGTAGAAGGCCTACTGGCCCATGCGAGGCAGGTCCTTATCAAAACAACCTCTGCCTATGATGAGGACGGGTAGACGATGGAATCATGTGACTCCTGTGTTGTTGGGTTGGTGCTGCTTAAGTATCATGTATGCCAATGTTTTTGAAATTTTGTAGTTTCCAGTGTTGCGTTCTATAGTGTTGGTGACGGCGATTAGTGAGGCTTCTAGGCACCGTCGGCGTCTGAGGTCTGGTTCGGTGAGAACGAGTTGTGCCTCATTCCAGTTCATCAAATGCCCAGTGGAGTCTCTGTGGAGGACACATGCGTACCTTACATCGTCTCTGTTAGAGGCATTTCGATGTTCATTCAGGCGGACTGCAAGATCTCTGCCTGTCTCGCCTACATATTTCTTGGGACAGAACCCACAGGGGATAGAGTAGACGCCTGCTGTAGAAGTTAGAGGTGTAGGGCTGCGTTTCGTAGTGAGGTCTTTGATAGATGATGTGTTTATTGTGGAAACGTTGATGTTACTCATAGCAAGTGCCCTGCGAGTATTCGTGGCAACATCGCCACATGGGAGTACTATGAACTGTTTTGGGGGCTGTTCCATGGGCGGTTTGTTGAGAATAGCTTGTGCCTTGAGTCTGCAATCTCGGATGAAGAAAGATGGGAACTGAAGACGTGTAAAGGCTTGTGTTATGTAAGTGCATTCTTCTTCTAGAAAACAAGGGCTGGAGATGCGAAGAGCTCTCAAGAAGAAGCCAATGAGGACTCCTCTCTTAGTGCGGGTGTCTTGGTGTGAATAAAAGTGTATAAGATCGTCCTTGTTGGTAGGTTTTCTATACACTTTGAAGAGAAGTTTGTCACTGTCGGGAGATCTGCACAGTAGAACGTCGAGGAAAGGAAGTTTGCCATCATTTTCGAGTTCAAGTGTAAACTTTATTGATGGTTCAACTGCATTGATCTTGTTGAGAAGGGCCTGGATATTGAGACGTCTCGGATAGAAAACCAATATATCATCAACGTATCTTAGCCAGGTAACGGTGTTGGGAATGAGGGTGCTGAATTTCTCTGTCTCCAGGTTTTCCATGAAGAGGTTGGCAAGCACAGCACTGAGCGGGCTGCCCATTGCCATCCCAAAGCATTGTTTGTAGCAGTTGTCCTGATACTTGAAGAAGTTGAAATTAACACAAAGTTCCACTAGATTGATGAAATCTAGAAGAGACCTAAAAACGGGAGGTCGTGGTTTTCAGTGAGCCTCTGTCTCAGAATGTTGATTGCAACGTCAGTAGGAACGCATGTGTCCTCCAAAGAGGGGCATTTGATGACATCGAAGGAAGCCATGCTTTTGTTTTCACCGACATTCAGGTTGCCTAGAAATTCGGGTCACCGAGAAGAACGTCACCTGAGTGTTTGAAAAACATGGGCTTGACTGATAGTGCCCAGAAGCGCTGAAAGGTATTTGGCAAGGTGGCCGGCTAGTCTGTGTGGTGCACTCCCTATGCCCGAAGTGATAGGCCGTAGTGGGATGCCAGGTTCTCAGGTCACGTGCGTCACACCTCACTCTCCGCCTATATATAATGTCTTTCTACCTCTGTATGTTAGAAGTGATCAAGGTCCCTGGACCGAAACGTTTTCTAATAAATATGTTATAGTGTTTGCTTACGTGTCTTTCTAAACCAACTTGTCGGTATTTATTACCAAGGTTTATACCATCTTGTCTGACACTGCAACACACTATGGACATAGCATACAGAGAATACTTTTCTCTCCTACTCAAAGCTAATAGTCGTCGGAACCGACACATCTTCCTAGAAGACTGTCTTGCTGAGATGGTGGTACCACGGTCCACTCCTCGACAACTGACCACATGTAGACACCCTTTCTCTCCTGCTGTTTACGCCTACCTTAGAGAAAGCTCTGATGAACTGCGACATGCTCAGAAGGAGGCTTCATTACGTGCCGCTCAGATTCGTGCTTCACTTCCTACTCCTGACAGAAGGACTGCAGAATATATACTCAGCCAAGTTACCACTGCCAACATCCAACAAAAATTGAAGCTATCACGAAAACTACAAGACCTGTGCTCCCAGAGCAAATGGAGCGAAATGGGACGACCAGAAATCATAAATAACTTATCTTCCTATACACTAACCGTCACCGAGACAGAAGCCCTCAGCTTAGGGCTCAAGTTTACTACTGGCATCAACAAGAAACATAATCTGGTGGATATGGTAACCAAGAACCAACCTTTTGGAGACTCCGAGTTTCAAAAGGGCTTTGTTCAAGGAATTATCACTGCTGCAGCTACTGAGCCTTGTTAGGTAAGACACATATGCAACAGTTAGACAACTTTATTCCGAAACGTTTCGCCTACACAGTAGGCTTCTTCAGTCGAATACAGAAAGTAGGCAGGAACAGTAGAGATGTGAAGACGATGTAATCAGTCCATCACCCTTGAAGTCGTAGAATTTGAGGTTGTCAGTCCCTCAGCCTGGAGCAGTTCAGTTCCATAGTCAGTATTGTATACCATTTTGATGTTCATACTGAGCCTTCAAGACCGGTCATTCCCAGAAGATACATCCAAGCACTCAGGAACTTGGCCAACAACGATGATATCGTCATTACAACCGCTGACAAAGGAGGTTGTGTGGTGTTACTCAACACTGTCGACTACAACAATAAAGTCTTAAATCTTCTCAACGATGCCAACACATACCAGCCTGTATCGGAATCAGTGCTACTTCAACGTACCCAGACTTTCCTTAAAAAGGCTCGTAGCATCTTACGAAAATCAGAACAAGGCAAGAAACTACTTAAACTTTTACCAGGTCAACCGAAACCAGCACGCCTGTATGGCCTTCCTAAGACACACTGTGGCATGCAAAGAGTACGTAACCTTTATTCGGCGCATGTACACACCCTCATTTACAGGCTATCTCCCCCAACCAGCGAACCAGGTTGCTAAGAGTTGATGATGGGGCCCCGTCGTTCAACTAGTGACCAGGTTCTAGCCAATAAGAAGATGGTTTTGGCAATCGCAGAGGTTATGTGGGTACCGCTCTCCTGTCTGCCCTTGTCATTCTCATTCTAGAGCTGGTTGAAGCACGGTCTGCTATCTTGTGGCTTCTATTTCTGCTTTGCTTACCGTGGAGTGCACTATACTTATCTCTGTGCATAGTGTACATATTGCTGTTCTAAATTGGTGAAGGATAATATAAGTCTAAACTTTTTCTACTGTGTTTATTTGCTCCCATTACACCCGGGGTAACAGGCCATTTGGAATCCTGGGTTGTAATACACACAAACCTGGCATCCCACTACGGCCTATCACTTCGGGCATAGGGAGTGCACCACACAGACTAGCCGGCCACCTTGCCAAATACCTTTCAGCGCTTCTGGGCACCATCAGTCAAGCCCACCTCAAACACTCAGGTGACCTTCTCTCCCGAATTTCCAACCTGAATGTCAAAAACAAAAGCATGGCTTCCTTCGATGTCACAGCCCTCTTTACCAACGTTCCTGTTGTTAGGTAAGACACATATGCAACAGTTAGGTATCTTTATTGTGAAACGTTTCGCCTACGTAGGCGAAACGTTTCACAATAAAGATACCTAACTGTTGCATATGTGTCTTACCTAACAACCTGTCGGTATTTTATACCATTTTAATGTTCACCAACGTTCCTACTGACGCTGCAATCAACATTCTGAGACAGAGGCTCACTGAAAACCACGACCTCCCTTTACCTCTTCTAGATTTCATCAATCTAGTGGAACTTTGTGTTAATTTCAACTTCTTCAAGTATCAGGACAACTGTTACAAACAATGCTTTGGGATGGCAATGGGCAGCCCGCTCAGTGCTGTGCTTGCCAACCTCTTCATGGAAAACTTGGAGACAGAGAAATTCAGCACCCTCATTCCCAACACCGTTACCTGGCTAAGATACGTTGATGATATATTGGTTTTCTATCCGAGACGTCTCAATATCCAGGCCCTTCTCAACAAGATCAATGCAGTTGAACCATCAATAAAGTTTACACTTGAACTCGAAAATGATGGCAAACTTCCTTTCCTCGACGTTCTACTGTGCAGATCTCCCGACAGTGACAAACTTCTCTTCAAAGTGTATAGAAAACCTACCAACAAGGACGATCTTATACACTTTTATTCACACCAAGACACCCCACTAAGAGAGGAGTCATTGGCTTCGTCTTGAGAGCTCTTCGCATCTCCAGCCCTTGTTTTCTAGAAAAAGAATGCACTTACCACATTTACACGTCTTCAGTTCCCATCTTTCTTCATCCGAGATTGCAGACTAAAGGCACAAGCTATCCTCAACAAACCGCCCATGGAACAGCCCCCAAAACAGTTCATAGTACTCCCATGTGGCGATGTTGCCACGAATACTCGCAGGGCATTTGCTATGAGTAACATCAACGTTTCCACAATAAACACATCATCTATCAAAGACCTCACTACGAAACGCAGCCCCACACCTCTAACTTCTACAGCAGGCGTCTACTCTATCCCCTGTGGGTTCTGTCCCAAGAAATATGTAGGCGAGACAGGCAGAGATCTTGCAGTCCGCCTGAATGAACATGGAAATGCCTCTAACAGAGACGATGTAAGGTACGCATGTGTCCTCCACAGAGACTCCACGGGGCATTTGATGAACTGGAATGAGGCACAACTTGTTCTCACCGAACCAGACCTGAGACGCCGACGGTGCCTAGAAGCCTCACTAATCGCCGTCACCGACACTATAGAACGCAACACTGGAAACTACAAAATTTCAAAAACATTGGCATACATGATACTTAAGCAGCACCAACCCAACAACACAGGAGTCACATGATTTCATCGTCTACCCGTCCTCATCATAGGCAGAGGTTGTTTTGATAAGGACCTGCCTCGCATGGGCCAGTAGGCCTTCTACAGTGTTCCTCCATTCTTATGTTCTTATGACATTCCTCAGGTCACGTGCGTCACACCTCACTCTCCGCCTATATATAATGTCTTTCTACCTCTGTATGTTAGAAGTGATCAAGGTCCCAGGACCGAAACGTTTTCTAATAAATATGTTATAGTGTTTGCTTACGTGTCTTTCTAAACCAGTATTAGTAATAACACTATTAGTAGCAACATTAGTAGTAATAGTGTGGCAGTACTAGTAATAGTAGTACTAGTAGCAGCAGCAGTAGTAATAGTAGCAGTAGACGTATAGGCGGCGGCGGCAGAAGATAATGACCATAATCATTATAATTTTAAAAATAAAGAACAGTAAAAGTATCGGTATAGGTCGAAAATCAAGTATCGGTATCAGTAAATAACAAAAAGGCACAATACCGTGACTGGAACGATACACAAATAACCCGCACATAAAAGAGAGAAGCTTACGACGACGTTTCGGTCCG
>NW_027200580.1:0-19126 GCF_038502225.1 Cherax quadricarinatus | reverse complement strand
AAAGGTCAACCTCAGAAGGAAGAATGGCACCTTTTACATTACCTATTAGTACGGAGCAAGAAGCGATGGGAGCTAGTACGGCTTCAGACCAACCTGTGAACCATTTATACCTAATGTAACAACGGATGGTAGGAAAAGTGTCCGTACGGCCCAAGTAGTCTGAAAGTATTGCAGAGGAATGAGTTTCTTTATGGTTAGGGAACAGCTTATCAGAAATGACTATACATGTGCATCCAGTGTCTCGTAAAATGGTAGATACATTAAGTCCATTAACTGTTCCTGAACAGAAGGGTGCTTGGTCATTACAGTCTTTAAAACATCTTCCAACTTTTTGGACCTTCTTAGGACAATCTGGACGTTTATGTCCCTTAACACCACACAAATGACAAACAGGAATAAAAGAAGTCATTTTACTTTCCATTAGAGGCTTTGATTTCTTAAGGTCTGATGAACCCATGCCCTTAGGGTTCGATCCCTTTAAGTCTTTATAGGAATTGTGAGCCTCAGCATACAGGTCAGCAGCCTCAGCAACTTCCTCAGCTTTAATCAGGTTACGTTCTCTGATGAATGTTCGTATCTGATGGGGAAGAGCTGTCAGGAACTGGTCAGCAACCATGAAGTCTCTAAGAGATTCATAACTGTGATCAATTCCTGAACTCTCTATCCAAAAGTCGAACAAACGAAAGAGTGTTACTTGTAACTGCTGAAAGTTCTGGCCAGGCTGTAAGGTGGCATACCTGAAATCTTTCTTGTAAGAATTAGTGGTTTTTTGATATGCTTTAAGGATTGCCTTCTTCAGTAGGTTATAATTACATATGATATCCTGCGACAAAGTTGCATAGATATTCAAGGTTGTACCAGAAAATAACATTCCTAACCTGGTAGCCCAGGTGTCAGCAGGCCATTCACAGAGGGTAGCGGTATTTTCAAACCTGATAATGTATGAAGTTATGTCTTCCCCCTCTGTGAAGGGAGGTAAATTAGGTGTTGGAATATGTGCACTGACTGCACGTTGTTCCATTACTCCTTCCTCTAATTGTTGTTGTGTAAGAGTTAACTTTTTATTCTCTAATTCAAGGCGAGATTTTTCGAGCTCGCGATCCTTTTCTCTCTCTATTAACTCAAGTTCTCTAGCTTTTTCCTCACGTTCTCTAGCTTTCTCCTCAACTTCTCTATCCTTTGCTCTTCTCTTTCGATTCTCTCTCTCTCCTTTTCTTCCTCTCTTTCCCTTTCTAACTGTCTTTCTTCTCTCTCAATTCTCTCTCTTTCAAGTCTTTTCTGGATCTTAGCACTAATGAAAGATTCTAAATTTTTCCCTGTTATTCCTAACTTACTTCCAGCGTTCATCCAAAACTGGTATTTCTCCATGCTTGCAAGAATAACTTAAACTATTAGGGGAAATGGAACGGGTATTAAAGAAAACAGAGGGTTCAATTCTTGCTCCGTTCAAACTGTAAATAAACCAGAGGGCTCGATCCCTGCTTCAATTAAACAATATGTATTAATTAAAACGAAGGGTTCTATGCCGGCTCCGAGCAAACAGTAAGTAGAATGGGGTCCCTTGACCATCCAATCTTCTCACCAACAAATCAAGAGCGTCCAACGACAGTTCCCTTGATAAAATAAAGAATGAAACAAATTGTCACTGGAAAATCTCGGGTCCCTAGAGTCTAATCCTCCAAAGTGTTTCAAGCTCACAAGAAAAGTGGCAGAATTAACTATTATATCCTGCCTGACTTGACTTACAATAAATTGAGACTATAGCAATCACCAAATCTTTTAAATACCTGTACCGTAGTCCTACCATAGAGAATGATTACTCATGGCTGGTGGTAACCGTCTGTGGTATGCAGCGTTGAAGTTCCAATGGTAGATTCGAGATGGAATTGAATCTTGATTCTGTCGAGTTGTATCCTGGCAAGGTCGCCACTTGTGAAGGCTTACTCAGCCCTGTAATAACTTCAGACAGTATTACCAAGGCTGGCTCCTCCTCAGGAAAATTAATGAATAGAAAAAGAAATAATAACAGACAAACATAAACACTTTATTATATATAAAATATAAAATATAAAACACTTAAATATGAAATATTAATCCTACATTAAAGAAAATGAAAAATGAAAAATATAAATGATAACTGAATTCAACGCTAATATATATAGGGGTGTCTGGTGTTGGTGACACTGTGCTGTTGAAATAGTAGCCGTTGCTGATGATGGGGGGGGGGGGGTCGCAGGTGTTGGTTACGACCCACTGGCTAGTTCTTCACAGTGTAGCCTTGAGTATTATATCCCGATGACAGGAAAGCAGGTTACCGCTGCAATGATGAGGGGTTACGTCCTGCAATTTCATACAGGTGCACAGGTAATTAAATCCAAAAAGGGGAAGTCTCAGGACGTTAGTCCATCTCCACCAGTTCTTCTCGTTGATTGACAGATGACCCTCTCTGTCATCCAAGCTGAAAAGATAGACAGGTTACCCACTGCTTAAATAATAATATTCTCCATGATAAGTACAATACCTAAAAGATGTGGTGATTATTACAACAGTCAACATAGAGCAAGGCTGAAAAGACTAAGTTTATTATTGGTCAAAAGTGAAGCTTTCAACCCATAAATCCACTAGAATACAAGGCAGGCATGTACTTACAGTAGTGCTGGGAGCTGTGAGTCTAGTGATTACTGTTTGGACCAGAGCCCCACACGTCACCTTTCGGGGGCGGGGGGAAGGAGGAGGGGAAGGGATAGCGGGAGCTAGACTGACCCTACCTTAACAAGCACCCGGCAGTCAAACTATCACTTTCGGGGTGGGGGGAAAACGGCAGGAATAGCGGGAGCTTGACTTACCCTACCTTAACAAGTAGCCGGCAGTGAAACTATTGTTACTATGTACTCCCTCGCTACTCCTATCTATTGAACTTTTCCCTCACAGCCTTCCCTGTTATCCCTGCTTGGTCCTCCAGTTTTTGCACTAATCTCTTGTGTAGAATTGTGTCAAACGCCTTCTTGTAGTCCAAGAAAATGCAATCCACCCACCCCTCTCTCTCTTGTCTTACTGCTGTCACCATGTCATAGAACTCCAGTAGGTTTGTGACACAGGATTTCCCGTCCCTGAAACCATGTTGGCTGCTGTTGATGAGATCATTCCTTTCTAGGTGTTCCACCACTCTTCTGATAATCTTCTCCATGACTTTGCATACTGTACATGTCAGTGACACTGGTCTGTAGTTTAGTGCTTCATGTCTGTCTCCTTTTTTAAAGATTGGGACTACATTTGCTGTTTTCCATGCCTCAGGCAATCTCCCCGTTTCGATAGATGTATTGAATATTGTTGTTAGGGGTACACATAGCGCCTCTGCTCCCTCAGGACCCATAGAGAGATGTTATCCGGCCCCATTGCCTTTGAGGTATCTAGCTCACTCAGAAGCCTCTTCACTTCTTCCTCGGTTGTGTGTACTGTGTCCAGCACTTGGTGGTGTGCCCCACCTCTCCGTTTGTATGTGTGTGTGTGTGTGTGTGTGTATACTCACCTATTTGAGCTCACGTTTTTGTAATTACAGGAGTCGAGTCTCAGCTCCTGGCCCCGCTTCTCAATTTGCCACTTTCCAGGTTCACTTTCTCCTAGTCTCGTGGGCCCTATCGTACCATATCTTAAAACAATGTATGAAGCCTACATCCACGACTTCAGTCCAGTCTATTTCTCGACCACATTGAGGCTGGAAAATACTTCGTGACTACGTGGTCCAACTGTGGCCTCTTGAACTTCTGCCTCTCAACATAATATCCCTACTTACCCAATGAATTTTCCTGAGTATTTTGTATGTTGTTGTCTCCTCTATTTTTTCTCTCCTCATACCCCATTCCTAATACCTCTGGAACTAGCCTGGTTACATACCTCTGCCCTTTCTCCAGTTTGTTAGGATATTTAAGATATAATCGCCCAGGATATAAGATATGACTATAGTCACTTCAGACATAATCACTCAGAATATCAGACGAGGAAATATTAACTTAAGGTTCTGTGTGATACTGTGTGTTCACTGCTTAGCATTATGTTAGTTTGTGGTAAAAATTCTTGTACACTTGTAAATATTGAATACTGGGATTTGGTGAAGGAAAACACAATTTGCGACCAGTGAAGAGGCGGGACAAGGAGCTATGAACCGATCTCTGCAACCACAGTTAGGTGAGCACGCGCGCACACACACACACACACACACACACACACACACACACACACACACACACACACACACACACACACACACACACACACACACACACACACACACACACACACACACACACACAGTGAGCTAGATACCTCAAAGGCATTGGGGGCGGATAACATCTTTCCATGGGTCCTGAGAGAGGGAGCAGAGGCGCTATGTGTACCCCTAACAACAATATTCAATACATCTATTGAAACAGGGAGATTGCCTGAGGCATGGAAGACAACAAATGTAGTCCCAATCTTTAAAAAAGGAGACAGACATTAAGCACTAAACTATAGACCAGTGTCACTGACATGCATAGTATGCAAAGTCATGCTGCAGCATATGGGCGCCTAGCAAACCTCAGAACAGCATTCCGACATCTTAATAAGGAATTGTTCAGGACCCTGTACACCGTGTACGTTAGGCCCATATTGGAGTATGCGGCACCAGTTTGGAACCCACACCTAGCCAAGCACGTAAAGAAACTAGAGAAAGTGCAAAGGTTTGCAACAAGACTAGTCCCAGAGCTAAGAGGTATGTCCTACGAGGAGAGGTTAAGGGAAATCAACCTGACGACACAGGAGGACAAGAGAGATAGGGAAGACATGATAACGACATACAAAATACTGAGAGGAATTGACAAGGTGGACAAAGACAGGATGTTCCAGAGATGAGACACAGCAGCAAGGGGACACAGTTGGAAGTTGAAGACACAGATGAATCACAGGGATATTAAGAAGTATTTCTTCAGCCACAGAGTAGTCAGGAAGTGGAATAGTTTGGGAAGCGATGTAGAGGAGGCAGGATCCATACATAGCTTTAAGGAGAGGTATGATAAAGCTCAAGGTTCATAGAGAGTGACCTAGTAGCGACCAGTGAAGAGGCGGGGCCAGGAGCTTGGACTCGACCCCTGCAACCTCAACTAGGTGAGTACACACACACACACACACACACACACACACACACACACACACACACACACACACACACACACACACACACACGCTCAATTGCCGACTTTGGTCTTTTTTGGCAAGGTTATTCATTGCTGAATTAGCAGAATGAAACTGATTTTGCCATAAATGAACAAAAATCAATCTGAGCATAACGAAAAAAAATATAGCTTAGATTTTAAATAATATCAAATAAATTTAAATTGACCTACAATATATATAGCAGAATCTAGCTAAAAATAATTATGTTTAAGTGAGGTTAGGTGAGGTTTCTACTTTATGATCCAAAAATAAAAAAACTCATCGTCAATTAAAAAAATTATCTTAAAAATTTAATTTTAAAGGGGGTTCGGCCTATTCAGCACCATATATATGCTAGTTTGGCTTAAATAGCAACGGTCTTCTTGACGAATAAGGCAAGCGAAAATTTGGGTATGCAACAGTTTCGCAAAAATCATTCTGAACCTAACGAAAAAAAATATTTCATCGTGTTTGTTTATTATTAAATTATTGCAAACTTATTTAGTTGAATTAGGCAAAATTAAATTGCGCTTGTTATAATAAGGTTTGGTAAGTTTTCTAAGGCTCTTTTGGTACAAAATTATTAAATTTTACATTAACATAAGTGAAAAAAATGTCTTTAAATGTATAAGAGAAGATTTTAGAAAGATGCGATCGTAAACAAAGGGAGAAGTAATGAATAATTCATGCGTAGAATTGTATTAAGAGCGGTTACTGGGCCAACGCAGATTCATACACGTTTTCTCTGAAGCTGAACCAGAGAAAATGGAATGTTTTCCTTCCACCGACTACCGCCCCTGGATACCATATAAACATTGCATGTTTATGTGATATGTAACGTGTTTCGTAGATAATTTTGAAGAAAATATCATAGATGGATTAATGAATATGTCAATATCAACGTAAAATAAGACATTTAATGTGGCCAAGAGTGAGTCACGAACGTATGAGCAGCCCATGTAGACGCGTCTAGTACTAAAAATTTCCGAGCCGATTTACGAAACCCTGGAGGAAATTTCGCCGAAAAAGTGCTCGAAATCCGAATTGTATGATTTCCCCACCGGCCGAAAACCGGCTGTGTTTTTGTATATAGGACAAGGAGGAATAACATCTTAATTAAAGGAGTGAGGAAGACCCAGTTGTGAGTGTGGGGGAAGTTTGTGAGGCAGTGGGTAGAATGAAAGAGGCAAGGCAGCTGGGATTGATGGAATAAAGATAGAAATGTTAAAAGCAGGTGGGGATATTGTTTTGGAGTGGTTAGTGCTTTTATTTAATAAATGTATGGAAGAGGGTAAGGTACGTAGGGATTGGCACAGAGCATACCTGGAGGTTACCTGGAGTTTATTCCGGGGATCAACGCCCCCGCGGCCGTCCATGACCAGGCCTCCCGGTGGATCAGGGCCTGATAAACCAGGCTGTTAATGCTGGCCGCACGCAGTCCAACGTACGAGCCACAGCCCGGCTGATCCGGCACTGACTTTAGGTATCTGTCCAGCTCTCTCTTGAAGGCAGCCAGGGGTTTATTGGTAATTCCCCTAATGCTTGATGGGAGGCTGTTGAACAGTCTTGGGCCCCGGACACTTATGGTGTTTTCTCTTAGTGTACCAATGGCGCCCCTACTTTTAATTGGGGGTATTTTGCATCGCCTGCCCAGTCTTTTACTTTCGTAGGGAGTGATTTCTGTGTGCAGATTCGGGACCATTCCTTCCAGGATTTTCCAAGTGTAGATTATGATATATCTCTCCCTCCTGCGTTCCAACGAGTACAAGTCAAGTGCTTCCAAGCGTTCCCAGTAGTTAAGGTGCTTGACAGAACTTATACGTGCAGTAAAGGATCTCTGTACACTCTCTAGATCTGCAATTTCACCTGCTTTGAATGGAGATGTTAATGTACAGCAGTATTCCAGCCTAGAGAGAACAAGTGATTTGAAAAGGATCATCATTGGCTTGGCATCTCTCGTTTTGAACGTTCTCATTATCCATCCTATCATTTTCTTTGCACTTGTGATCGTGGCACTGTTGTGATCCTTGAAAGTGAGATCCTCAGACATTACTACTCCCAGGTCCCTTACATTATTTTTCCGCTCTGTTGTATGGCCAGAGTTTGTAGTATACTCTGTTCTAGTTATTATCTCCTCCAGTTTTCCATAACGGAGTAGTTGGAATTTGTCCTCATTGAACATCATATTGTTTTCCGTTGCCCACTGGAAAACTTTGTTTATATCTTCTTGGAGGTTAACCGCGTCCTCAGCAGATGACAGCCTCATGCAGATCCTAGTATCATCCGCAAAGGATGATACGGTGCTGTGGTGTATATCTCTGTCTTTGTCTGATATGAAGACGAGGAATAAGATGGGGGCGAGTGCTGTGCCTTGTGGAACAGAGCTCTTCACTATGGCAGCCTCCGATTTAACTCTGTTGACCACTACTCTTTGTGTTCGATTTGTTAGGAAGTTGAAGATCCATCTCCCCACTTTCCCAGTTATTCCTTTAGCACGTATTTTGTGCGCTATTACGCCATGATCGCATTTGTCAAAAGCTTTTGCAAAGTCTGTGTATATATTACATCTGCATTCTGATTTTCGTCCAGTGCATCCAAGGCCATATCATAGTGATCCAGTAGTTGTGAGAGGCAGGAGCGACCTGCCCTGAACCCATGTTGCCCTGGATTGTGCAGATTTTGGGAATCCAGGTGATTTGCAATCCTGCTTCTTAGCACTCTTTCAAAGATTTTTATGATGTGGGACGTCAGAGCTATTGGTCTATAGTTCTTAGATAATACTTTGATGCCACCTTTATGGAGTGGGGCTATATCCGTTGTTTTAAGTGACTGGAATTTCACCCATGTCCAAGCTCCTCCTCCATAGTGTACTTTGGGCACGCGAGAGGGGTTTCTTGCAGTTCTTAATGAAAAGAGAGTTCCACGAGTCTGGGCCCGGGGCTGAGTGCATGGGCATGTTTTCAATGGTTTTTTCGAAATCTATCGGAGTTAGAGTAATATCGGAAATCTGGCATACATTTATGGAGTTATGAGGCTCAGTCATGAAGAAATCATTTGGGTCGTCGATCCTCAGACCGATTAGTGGTTCACTAAACACAGAGTCGTACTGGGATTTCAGTATTTCACTCATTTCCTTGTTGTCATCTGTGTAAGTCCCATCCTGTCTGAGTAAGGGCCCGATACTAGATGTGGTATTTGCCTTGTTTTTGGCATATGAAAAGAAATATTTTAAATTTCTTTCAATTTCACTAATAGCTTTAAGCTCCTCCTGTCTCTCCTGGTTCCTGTAAGAGTCATTTAACTTAAGTTCGATAGTTTCCACTTCCCTGGTCAGCTCCTCCTTTCGGGTATCAGATATTCAAGCACTCCTGAGCTCAATTATATTATATTATATTATATTATATTATATTAATTATATCTTCCAATGAAGCTATAATTGATACCAACTATAAACAGATGTTGAAATGTTTATTTTTCAGCCTGGGGAAAATCGTGTCTTATCTCATCCTGGAATTTTTTTTTTTTTTGCCTTGTGAGAAAAAGGGTTTGTTGTTGTCCAGTTGGATCATTACTGGCAGTGTGGAGGGGCTGTGTAGGGAGCGGCTGTGTGGTGAAGGGTCGCTATGGGGGATGGGGCTATTTTTGGGAAGGGGCTGATTGAGAGGGTCTGTGTAGAGAAAGAAAAGAGTGGTGGTCGTAATAATTCAGGGGAAGAGAGTGTGACAATGTAAAGAGAAGATCAACATTAGACTAAAGAGAGACAAATACGAATACAATGGAAACAAGTTTGGTAAGGGCTAATATGAGAGAGAGAGAGAGAGAGAGTGACATTACCACAGAAACTTGGGGAGAGGTTTACATTAACTCAGCCCCGGCTAGAAAGAATAGGGATAAGTTTGCCATGTTTATGTGAGAAATTCTGAAGGGCACGGCAGACCAAGAATATATGTAATCTTAAGAAAAAGTGTCTGTACTAAATTAAACTCTGGTTTATGTTGGGATGAGTTCTTCAAGGTGTAATATGGGATCACTCGTGTTTATCTGCAAAGTTTTAATAAGGATGTGGTTTGTGGCGGCCAAGTGTTGAGGTGAACATTGTGGTGGAGACCATCTTGTGAGTCTTATTGTGTCTCTCTCTGCGGTGTGTCTGCCAGGGTAATATTGTCGCTGAGTTATTCTCTCTCTCTCTCTCTCTCTCTCTCTCTCTCTCTCTCTCTCTCTCTCTCTCTCTCTCTCTCTCTCTCTCTCTCTCTCTCTCTCTCTCTCTCTCTCTCTCTTTCCCTCTCTTTTCCTCCCTCTCTCCCTCTCTCTTCCTCCCTCTCTCCCTCTCTCTTCCTCCCTCTCTCCCTCTCTCCCTCCCTAGGAGAGAGGGCTAAAGGTTCATAAATTTCTTTACAAGCTAAGAGCTGTTACCTACATCAGCTCATTTTAAAGACTTTTTTGTGTTATGAGATATATAAATAAGGAACAGGGTGAAATTGGAGCCATCTGTGGGACAGCAAATTCACTTAGAAGAAAGACTGTACCCATGGCAGAAGAAAGAAGTAGTTACAAATATCTATCTGGTTGAGTAAGTATACGGGTCCGAGATGTAAATGATGAATTTTAAGGTGGACAAAGGGAAAATGGTGGGGGTTTTAAACTGAAATGCTTGGAAACCCACTACATAAAAATCTAGATATAGTGACTTTGTGTCTCAAATAGCCACTAACTGAAAAGAAAAATAATGCATTATCTAAGGATCAAGTTACAGAGTTGTTAATGAAAACTCACAAAAAAAAAGAATTAGTGGCAACAGACTGTGTAACACAGTTGGTTCTAAAGACATGGGCAAAGAAACCAAGTTATCCCTATTGGAAAATCTTCGGGTTTTCACAAGATGGTAAACTGGTAAAGAACAAGAAGGTACAATACCGTGACTGGAACAATACGCTAATCTCCCTACTTTCTGCTATCACTACTAACTCTTATAATTCTGCTTCCACTAACAACCTTTCCACCACTACTTTTTCTCTCTGTCTTGGTCCCGTCCCTATAAACCCTCACCTATATATATTGGTTCCCCCTCACTCTTTTGTATAGGGACCCCAGAGAATCTCCTGAGTGGTTCTGGCACTCGGGCTGCGGTCTGGGTGCCGGGAGTGACACGGGTGGAACAGTTTTTGAGAACTGAAAGCCTCATACCAGTGAGAGCACCGTCCCTGACGCCACTTCAACCCAAGACGTGTTGTACCGCAGCTACAGGGCGTCGACATCGATTGTAGCTAACTGCTACACCACTTGTGTAGGAGGGGAGGGGACTACACAGGTATGACTCCTCAAGGAAGGTTCTTTGACGTTGGTGAAGGGCTCTTGATCTAGGGAATTGGATCTTTGCTCCAGTTCCTTGAACTAAGACTGAATACCCTCCACATCCCTCCACAGACGCTGCATAATCCTACGGGTTTAGCGCTCCCCATTGATTATAATAATACACAGGCACGAAGAATTTCCTGTATGAGGTACAGTGGGAAAGAGAACTGGTGGGAAAAACAGTAAATGAAATGATAGAATACGCGACCACAAAATGCCAGAAGGCAGAGGAGAGGTTCGTACCTAAGGGTAACAAAAGCAATAGGAATGCCAAAATGAGCCCTTGGTTCACCCAAAGGTGTAAAGAGGCCAAAACTAAGTGCGCTAGAGAATGGAAAAAAAGTATAAAAAACAAAGAACCTAGGAAAATAAGGAGATTAGCTGAAGAGCCAGAAATGAATATGCACAAATAAGAAGAGAGACCCAGCGACAATACGAGAATGACATAGAATCGAAACCCTAATCTGACCCAAAGCTGTTGTACAGCCACATCAGGAGGAAAACAGTAGTCAAGAATCAGGTAATCAGACTGAGGAAGGAAGGAGGGGAGATCACAAGAAGAGCTCAACACGAGATTCATTGAAGTGTTTTCAGTGGAGACAGAAGGGACTCCAGCAAACCGGGGTCGAAGAGTACACCAACAAGTGCTGGACACACTACATACAACGGAGGAAGAGGTGAAGAGGCTACTAAGTGAGGTAGATACCTCAGAGGCGGTGGGACAGGACAGCATCTCTCTGTGGACACTGAGATAGGGAGCAGAGGCAATGTGTGTGCCAGTAACAACAATTTTCAACTCATCAATCGAAACACGGTAACTACCTAAGGTGTGGAAGACGGCAGATGTAGTCTCGATCTTTCAGAAAGGAGACAAACATGTGGCATTAAACTACAGACCAGTGTCACTGACATGCATAGTATGCAAAGTCATATATAAGCTCATCAAGAAAAGACTGGTGGAGCACCTTCAAAGGAATGAGTTTATACACGATAACCAGCACTGTTTTAGAGAGGGGAAAGTCTGCGTCAGACATATTGGAGTTTTATGACAAGACAGAAGTAAGATAGGAGAGAGAGAGAGGGGTGAGTAGACTGTATTTTCTTAGACTGCAAGAAGGCTTTCGACACAGTTCTGCACAAACAATTAGCGCAAAGGCTTGAGGATCAGGTAGGAGTAACAAGAAATGCATTGCAATGGATTAAAGAATTACTGATAGTAAGGAAACAACGAGTGATGGTATGTAATAAGGTGTCAAAGTGGGCCCCTGTGACGAACGGAGTTTCGTAAGGGTAAGTCCTAGGGCCGGTGCTGTTTCTGGTATATGCGAATGACATGATGGAAGGGATAGATTCAGAGGTATCCCTGTTTGCAGAAGATGTGAAGCTAATGCGGAGAATTCAAGAGGATGAGGAACATATGAGATTACAAAGGGATCTGGACAGGCTGCAAGCCTGGTCCAATAACTGACTCCTGGAGTTTAACCCCACCAAGTGCAAAATTATGAAAATTAGGGAAAGTGGAAAAAAGACCGCAGACAGAGTACAGGCTAGGGGGCCAAAGACCTGCAAACCTCACTCAAAGAAAAAGATCTTGGGGTGAGTATTATACCGAGCACATCTCTTGAGGCACACATTAACCAAATAACTGCTGCAGCATATAGGCGCATGGCAAACCTAAGAATAGCATTTCAACATCTTAGCAAGAAATCGTTCAAGATTCTGTACACCCTGTACATGAGACCCATATTGGAGTATTCAGCAGCAGTATGAAAACCACACCTAGTCAAGCACGTCTAGAAAACCACACTTAGTCAAGCACGTCTAGAAATTAAAGAAAGTGCAAAGGCTTGAATAAGAGTAGTCTCGGAGCTAAGGGTATGTCCTACGACGAGAGGTTAAGGGAAATCAACCTGACGACACTGGAGGACAGGAGAGATAGAGGGGACATGATAACGACATATAAATTACTGAGAGGAATTGACAGGGTAGATAGGGACAAGATGTTTCAGAGCTGGAAACTGGAAAGTGAAAAGTTAGATGAGTCACAGGGATGTTAGGAAGTGAAGCAATCTGGAGAGTCGTGTAGGATCCATACATGGCAGAGAGACAGGATCCATGGCAGGATCCATACATAGCTTTAAAAGACCTGACAAAACTCATGGAGCAGGGAGAAAGAGGTACCTAGTAGTGACCAGCGAAGAGGCGGGGCCAGGAATTGTGAATCGACCCTTGCAAACACAAATAGGTGAAGAGAGACATTCACTGGAGGTTAGGAATAACGACATATAAAATACTGAGAGCGATTGGCAAGGTGGACAGGGACAGAATATTTCAAAGATGCTACACAGCAACACGGGGCTACAACTAGAAGTTGAAAACCCTATTGAGTCACAGAGATGTTAGGAAGTACTTTTTTCAGTTATAGAGTTGTCAGGAAGTGGAACAGTCCGGAGGGTGATGTAGTGGAGGAGGATTCATATATGGCTTTAAGAGAATATACGATAAATCTCTTGAGCAGTGAGAGAGAATGGAGCTAGTAGCGAACCGCAAAGAGACGGGGCCAGGAGCTGTGAATCGACTCCTGCAACCACAAATTAGTGAGTATACACACAGGGGGAGGGGAACATGATAACAAAATACTGAGAGGAATCGACAAGGTGGAGAGAGACAAAACGTTCCAGAGATGGGACACAACAACAAGGGGACACAGTTGGAAGCTGAAGACTCAGATGAATCACAGGGATGTTAGGAAGTATTTCTTCAGTCACAGTAGTCAGGAAGTGGAATAGTCTGGAGAGTGGTGTAGTGGAGGCAGGATCCATACATAGCTTTAAGAAGAGATACGACAAGGCTCTGGGAGCAGGGAGAGAGTGGACCTAGTAGCGACCAGTGAAAGGGCGGGGCCAGGAGCTATGATTCTACCCACGCAACCACGACTACTTGAGCACTACACACACACACACACACACACACACACACACACACACACACACACACACACACACACACACACACACACACACACACACACACAATTACTGAGCACTCAAGTTAGTAAGTTGATTCCGAAGAAAGCATTATTTAAGTAAACAAGCGGTGAATCCTAATGGAAATTCACCAAGATTAACTTCATATATAAATAACCATTGTAAGATAACGTGTTAGACAGTTACAAACAATGGTAACTCCAGAATTATGTAATTCTTGTCTTAATATTTACACTGGTTGTAATGTTTATCTGGATTAAAAGTGGATTAGAGGTGGTAGAACTTTGTAGATGTGTCTGTAATTGTTCCTGTGTTTGTTTTGAAGTTTCTGACTATTTGTTGAGTGAATCGGAGTGTGTTGAGTGGAGTCGGGTGTGAGTGGTTTGTTAAGGGCATCCGAGTGTGAGTGTGTGTGTTGAGTAGCTCGTCAGGGCTACGAAGCAGATACATATATATGCTTCATTTAGATGGAAAGGGACACGCAATATTGCGATCCTTTATTGACAACGTTTCGCTCACACGGTGGCCTTTATCTGTGGCTTGATAAAGTCCACTGTATATTTCACACATTTCTCTCTGTTTTTGTGATATATTGACGTTTTTCTTGCATCTCTTGGTAGTTGATAATGCTTCCTGGGGGCGAAATGTCGCCCTAATAGAAGTCTATTCTTGCTCTTTGAATAAATGGTTCAGAAAACCGACAAGGTGATAACCGAGACACTTGTGTAATGTATAGGTAATTTTATTCTGGAAACATTTCGCCAGCCAGTGGCATTTTCAGTCCAGTGCAAAAAAAGATGGAGGATGAGAAGAAGTTAGAGGTCATCAGTCCTTCAGCCTGGAGTCTACTCCAGGGACTGATTACCTCAAACTTCTCCTCATCCTCAGTCTTTCACTTCATATTCTTCATATTGGCTGGGCCAGTTATTATTACCGTTATTATCATTATCAACATATCATACATCACTGGTCAACACAAAAATAACTTTCGTTGCCAAAGATATTTGAAGGTATTTAGGAAATTTAGGGGTTGCTGAACGGCAGTAGATTCTTAAAATCGGCTCTAGTTCGTGAGATATTGCATACCTGCCCTCAACTAACAGGGAACTTAGCCATTACACGTGTATATGTAGTGACAATTTGTATACACAGGTGATCGACACCATGCCTAACCCTTCTAGGGTAGGGTAGGTGCCTGAGTCCGAGCTTTTAGCTCATAAGACTGTCATTCCCATTTGCTACCTTGGGGCGGGGATGGCAGACCAGAGAGGCCTGGCTTGTGGCTAGGCCAGGGGACAGTTGGTCCCAAAGATGAGGAGGTACTTGTGCCTCCTCCCATGGGAGACTTAGGTCTCAGACACTCCCTAAAGAGGGAGCCAAGGCCGGGCCACCACTTGGAAAAGGCCCGGGCCGGGAGAATACCGGCTAATCTTTAATAATAATAATAATATACACAGGTAGTTTCAATAAACATTAACATTTTATTTTTAAATTGTTTAATGTTTAACGACAGGAATTACAACAACAACGACCACGTGACAACGTTGTTATATTTATTTTATTTTCTTCAGATAAACATGCGTTCTTCACGAAGAGTCTGCTTAAACAGTCCCGGTGCATTTTGCTGCGTTTGTGGCGAATACTCTTTGCAAAAATAGAAAAAAATCAGTTTTGTAAAAACAAGTTTATCTCTGTAATGTAAAGTAAAAGGACACAAGTGCAACTAATGTGACATTTTATTGTGGCAACGTTTCGCTCTCGTTTCGTTTCGCTCCTGGAGAGCGAAACGTTGCCACAATAAAATGTCACATTAGTTGCACTTGTGTGTCCTTTTACTTTACATATTGTCGGTAATTCTACCAACTTTATTACAAGTTTATCTCTAATTTTGGAGTGGCGCTTGGAGAACGAGACAAGTCTTTGGCTCCTCATTTGGTTTGAAAAACCTGCGTAAACTACTGGAGAAAGTGGAAAAATTGGCAAAGTTCCAGTTTAAACTTGGGTGTACCTATAGTGTGCAGAGAAAACAAACACCACGATGATTATTTCTGTATGATGAATGTGGAAAGTTTTAGTGGATACAAGAAAGTCAAGTGGGAATATGTTGATTTGTAGTGAGCAAGGATCACTGTGCCACACAGTGGCTAACGCGACGGGCTGGAGTTTTGAGACTATGACCGCGGGTTCAATCCCGGCCGGGGGTATGGTTTATTTGCAATCGTGTCATTACGATTTCTTGAGTCGAGTCGAGTCAGTGAAGATGTTACCATACCAGTGTTTACAACACTGATCTTCCATTGTGTACGAATGGTATATAATACCGACAAGATGAGATTAAGACACATGTGCAACATCTGGGTATCTTTATTGTAGACGTTTCGCCATCCAGTGGCTTTATCAATACAAATTCTAGGACATAACTAGAAGACAGTAGAACTATGTACAGAAGATGAGGTAATCAGTCCCTCAACCTAGGAGTAGGTGCGAAGAGCACCATAGTCGTGGAGATTCTGAAGCAGAAGAAAGGATCCTGGCGCTTATATAGTAACGTCAGGTGAAGCAGACGAGGGCATATTCACTGGTAGGCGGGATTCCCCAGTGGAAGTAGGTCCTTCCCAAAGAGATGGGTTAGTTGTAGTAGTAGTTGTCGTAGCCGTGAAGGTTATGTACATGTCCTCAGAATTAAGATTCCATGATGTTGCAGTGTCTGACAAGTTGTGTACGAATGGTATATAATACCGACAAGATGAGATTAAGACACATGTGCAACATCTGGGTATCTTTATTGTAGACGTTTCGCCATCCAGTGGCTTTATCAATAAATGATAAAGCCACTGGATGGCGAAACGTCTACAATAAAGATACCCAGATGTTGCACATGTGTCTTAATCTCAACTGATCTTCCCTTGTCACATGTTGAAGAAACTCGGGATTAAGATGTAACACAGGTGACAGCAGTGGAAGTGAATATGAAGTAAGCATTTTTGACATCCTAGAAGTTCTCCCAACTCGATGATCTGATATGTGACGTCAGTCTGTCAAAGCATCTGAACTTTTAGCATCCAGACTAAAAGAAAAAAAATGTCTACAAGAAGTTAAAATAAGAGCTTATCGGACATGAGAGGTTGAATTCCTTCCTTCAGCCAATATGAAGAACTTGTATATGGCAATAACATCCCTGTTATAGCTGTTTATAGACAGCTCCATTAGAAGCTAGAAATGTGTCTTATTGCATAATGGTAAGCAGTATACATCCCTATCAGTTGCTCAAAACTGTGCTGATGACCAACATAGAAGAAAATCGTACAACGTTTTCATATGCAGTAATTAGTGGTATCCAAATTATCTATGCTATTATATAGATTGAAGTGCTAGTATGTATTTCATTATTTGAATTTTGCATGATATAAAAAAAATAATTTCAATGCGATTTGTAAGTCAGCCTCGCCTGATCAATATATGTCTCTTATTGTGTACATACGTGTCCCGTAGCTCGGGTAGTAGCAGACTAAGCTTACACATTTGAGGTCAGTGGTTCGATCTCCGGTACGGTTGGAAACATTGGGCGTCTCCTTAAGAAACCTGTTGTCCCTGTTCTCCTAGCAGTAAGTAGGTACCTGGGTGTTAGTAGACTGGATGTTAGTCACTAGTTATGCAGAAATATTCTGAATATCCAGGGACTTTCTGTATAGTATGCCATGTAGAAATAAGTATTATTATTATTATTATTATTATTATTATTATTATTAACAAACTTTTTGTCTAGTGCGAAAGAGGTGACATCCATTGGGGCTTTAAGCCCCACTGACCTACCAAACTCTTACGTTGAGAGAAAAAAGACATGTTGACAAACTTAGAATAATCCATCTGAATATTTAGACATTCAGTTGAGATCTTCTTCAGCATATTTAAAAAAGACCTCAGCAAAGATCGTAATAATGAGACTGTTGTGTCGGTGGAGTTTGTCCTGGGAGGGGGGGGGGGGGTGAGTGTGGAGTGTGGTTTATTTTGGGTTAGTTTGGTTGTCAGATTTTGTAGATGGTTGTGCTTGCTGGTCCTCCAGACTCTGGTTGTGCTTGCTGGTCCTCCAGACTCTGGTTGTGCTTGCTGGTCCTCCAGACTCTGGTTGTGCTTGCTGGTCCTCCAGACTCTGGTTGTGCTTGCTGGTCCTCCAGACTCTGGTTGTGCTTGCTGGTCCTCCAGACTCTGGTTGTGCTTGCTGGTCCTCCAGACTCTGGTTGTGCTTGCTGGTCCTCCAGACTCTGGTTGTGCTTGCTGGTCCTCCAGACTCTGGTTGTGCTTGCTGGTCCTCCAGACTCTGGTTGTGCTTGCTGGTCCTCCAGACTCTGGTTGTGCTTGCTGGTCCTCCAGACTCTGGTTGTGCTTGCTGGTCCTCCAGACACTGGTTGTGCTTGCTGGACTCTTGTTGTGCTTGCTGGTTCTCCAGACTCTGGTTGTGCTTGCTGGTCCTCCAGACTCTGGTTGTGCTTGCTGGTCCTCCAGACTCTGGTTGTGCTTGCTGGTCCTCCAGACTCTGCTGGTCCTCCAGACTCTGGTTGTGCGTGCTGGTCCTCCAGACTCTGGTTGTGCTTGCTGGTTCTCCAGACCCTGGGTGGTTGTGCTTGCTGGTCCTCCAGACTCTGGTTGTGCTTGCTGGTCCTCCAGACTCTGGTTGTGCTTGCTGGTCCTCCAGACTCTGGTTGTGCTTGCTGGTCCTCCAGACCCTCTTGCTGGTCCTCCAGTCTCTGGTTGTGCTTGCTGGTCCTCCAGACTCTGGTGGTGTGCTTGCTGGTCCTCCAGACTCTGGTTGTGCTTGCTGGTCCTCCAGTCTCTGGTTGGTTGTGCTTGCTGGTCCTCCAGACTCTGGTTGTGCTTGCTGGTCCTCCAGACTCTGGTTGTGCTTGCTGGTCCTCCAGACTCTGGTTGTGCTTGCTGGTCCTCCAGACTCTGGTTGTGCTTGCTGGTCCTCCAGTCTCTGGTTGGTTGTGCTTGCTGGTCCTCCAGACTCTGGTTGTGCTTGCTGGTCCTCCAGACTCTGGTTGTGCTTGCTGGTCCTCCAGACTCTGGGTGGTTGTGCTTGCTGGTCCTCCAGACTCTGGTTGTGCTTGCTGGTCCTCCAGACTCTGGTTGTGCTTGCTGGTCCTCCAGACTCTGGGTGGTTGTGCTTGCTGGTCCTCCAGACTCTGGGTGGTTGTGCTTGCTGGTCCTCCAGACTCTGGTTGTGCTTGCTGGTCCTCCAGACTCTGGTTGTGCTTGCTGGTTATTACAACCCAGGAATCCAAATGGCCTGTTATCCCGGGTGTAATGGGAGCAAAATAAACACAGCAGAAAAAGTTTAGACTTATATTATCCTTCACCAATTTAGAACAGCAATATGTACACTATGTACAGTGATAAGTATAGTGCACTCCACGGTAAGCAAGGCAGAAATAGAAGCCACAAGATAGCAGACCGTGCTTCAACCAGCTCTAGAATGGGAATGACAAGGGCAGACAGGAGAGCGGTACCCACATAACCTCTATTGGCTAGAACCTGGTCACTAGTTGAACGACGGGGCCCCATCATCAACTCTTAGCAACCTGGTTCGCTGGTTGGGG
>NW_027200579.1:0-19127 GCF_038502225.1 Cherax quadricarinatus | reverse complement strand
ACCATTGTTTATCCTAGAAATATTCTTCCCTTCAAAATTAAAATTTGTTTTAATAAAACATTATTCAAGGTTATATATTCTGATTTTTTTTTATTTATATTTTTGTGAATTACAACCTTGTGTTAGAGAAGCTCACATTTGTTACGCACAAGCTTAATATACTTAGAGAAGCTTAATATACATAGAGAAGCTTAATATACTTAGAGAAGCTTAATATACTTAGAGAAGCTTAATATACATAGAGAAGCTTAATATACTTAGAGAAGCTTAATATACTTAGAGGAGCTTAATATACTTAGAGGAGCTTAATATACTTAGAGAAGCTTAATATACATAGAGAAGCTTAATATACTTAGAGAAGCTTAATATACTTAGAGAAGCTTAATATACTTAGAGAAGCTTAATATACTTAGAGGAGCTTAATATACTTAGAGGAGCTTAATATACTTAGAGGAGCTTAATATACTTAGAGAAGCTTAATATACTTAGAGAAGCTTAATATACTTAGAGGAGCTTAATATACTTAGAGAAGCTTAATATACTTAGAGAAGCTTAATATACTTAGAGAAGCTTAATATACTTAGAGAAGCTTAATATACTTAGAGAAGCTTAATATACTTAGAGAAGCTTAATATACTTAGAGAAGCTTAATATACTTAGAGAAGCTTAATATACTTAGGGGAGCTTGATATACTTAGAGAAGCTTAATATACTTAGAGAAGCTTAATATACTTAGAGAAGCTTAATATACTTAGAGAAGCTTACTATACTTAGAGAAGCTTAATATACTTAGAGGAGCCTAATATACTTAGAGAAGCTTAATATACTTAGAGAAGCTTAATATACTTAGAGGAGCTTAATATACTTAGAGAAGCTTAATATACTTAGAGAAGCTTAATATACTTAGAGGAGCTTAATATACTTAGAGGAGCTTAATATACTTAGAGAAGCTTAATATACTTAGAGAAGCTTAATATACTTAGAGGAGCTTAATATACTTAGAGGAGCTTAATATACTTAGAGAAGCTTAATATACTTAGAGAAGCTTAGTATACTTAGAGAAGCTTAATATACTAAAGAAGCTTAATATACTTAGAGAAGCTTAATATACTTAGAGAAGCTTAATATACTAAAGAAGCTTAATATACTTAGAGAAGCTTAATATACTTAGAGAAGCTTAATATACTAAAGAAGCTTAATATACTTAGAGGAGCTTAATATACTTAGAGGAGCTTAATATACTTAGAGAAGCTTAATATACTTAGAGGAGCTTAATATACTTAGAGAAGCTTAATATACTTAGAGAAGCTTAATATACTAAAGAAGCTTAATATACTTAGAGAAGCTTAATATACTAAAGAAGCTTAATATACTTAGAGAAGCTTAATATACTTAGAGAAGCTTAATATACTAAAGAAGCTTAATATACTTAGAGAAGCTTAATATACTTAGAGAAGCTTAATATACTAAAGAAGTTTAATATACTTAGAGAAGCTTAATATACTTAGAGAAGTTTAATATACTTAGAGAAGCTTAATATACTAAAGAAGCTTAATATACTAAAGAAGCTTAATGTACTTAGAGAAGCTTAATATACTTAGAGAAGCTTAATATACTTAGAGAAGCTTAATATACTTAGAGAACCTTAATATACTTAGAGAAGCTTAATATACTTAGAGAAGCTTAATATACTTAGAGAACCTTAATATACTTAGAGAATCTTAACATGCTTAGAGAAGCTTAATATACTAAAGAAGCTTAATATACTTAGAGAAGCTTAATATACTTAGAGAAGCTTAATATGCTTAGAGAAGCTTAATATACTTAGAGAAGCTTAATATACTTAGAGAAGTTTAATATACTAAAGAAGCTTAATATACTTAGAGAAGCTTAATATACTTAGAGAAGCTTATACTAAAGAAGCTTAATATACTTAGAGAAGCTTAATATACTTAGAGAAGCTTAATATACTTAGAGAAGCTTAATATACTAAAGAAGCTTAATATACTTAGAGAAGCTTAATATACTTAGAGAAGCTTAATATACTTAGAGAAGCTTAATATACTTAGAGAAGCTTAATATACTAAAGAAGCTTAATATACTTAGAGAAGCTTAATATACTTAGAGAAGCTTAATATACTAAAGCTTAATATACTTAGAGAAGCTTAATATACTAAAGAAGCTTAATATACTTAGAGAAGCTTAATATACTTAGAGAAGCTTAATATACTAAAGAAGCTTAATATACTTAGAGAAGCTTAATATACTTAGAGAAGCTTAATATACTTAGAGAAGCTTAATATACTAAAGCTTAATATACTTAGAGAAGCTTAATATACTAAAGAAGCTTAATATACTTAGAGAAGCTTAATATACTTAGAGAAGCTTAATATACTAAAGCTTAATATACTTAGAGAAGCTTAATATACTTAGAGAAGCTTAATATACTTAGAGAAGCTTATACTAAAGAAGCTTAATATACTTAGAGAAGCTTAATATACTTAGAGAAGCTTAATATACTAAAGAAGCTTAATATACTTTGAGGAGCTTAATATACTTAGAGGAGTTTAATATACTTAGAAAAGCTTAATATACTTAAAGCTTAATATACTTAGAGAAGCTTAATATACTTAGAGAAGCTCACATTTGTTACACACAAGCTTAATATACTTAAAAACAATTAACTGTTCTAATTATTATAATCATGGAGAGCGCTAAACCCGTAGGATTATACCGCCCCTGTGGGGAACGGGAATGAGGAAGGTATTCAGGCTTAATTCAGGGAATTGGAGCGCAGTTCCAATTCCGTAGATCAAGAGCCCCTCACTAGCGTCAAGGAACCTCCCTTGAGGGGTAAACTCTTCTACGCTCACCAGTGTATACAGTATATCAGTATATACAATATACGGTATACCAGTATATACAATATACGGTATACCAGTATATACAATATACGGTATACCAGTATATACAGTACACTGGATACTTTGAGAATTACCCATTGTAGCAATCATATCCAGGTTGTAAGTGGGTGAATTCGTATTATCCAGGTTGTAAGTGGGTGAGTTCGTATTATCCACCTCTTCAAGGGGGGCTCCTTGGCGTGGTGAAGAGGCTCTTGGTCTGAGGAATTAGCCCTGTCGGTCTTCTTCCTCAGACCGAACCTAATTACCCCCCATTCTCCCCTCCCCTATCCCATCCTCCCCATCCTCCCCTTTTTCCATTCCTCCTCCTCACCCCTCCCTTTTGCCCTTCCTCTTTTTGGCCTTCGGGATTTCTCCCACAGGCGCGCTAGTTCCTAGGTAGGGGAAAGGACACCGGGGTCCATCCCATTCCGTTGAGGTTCTTGGCGGTGGCGTAGTTTGCCGTGGAATCTGGATTGCCTGGGGATGTCCCGATCCCTCTCCGGTATCCCGGAGTAGCTTTGGGTGTCTTTTGGGCGACGGGTGTATCTCTGGAAGCCACCTTTCGGATTCCGGGGGTGGTGGCCGAAGGAGGTATGCTTTGTGGCGGATATCCGGCCGCCCTCTCTTTTGTCCACCGAGGTAGCTCGGCAGATGTGAGGTTGCTATCCCGGATTGCTGGTTTACTGGCATGAAGGGTAGGGTATGGCACGGGTTCCATGCTGCATCTGCGCTACTAGCGGTGTTGAGGTCCTCTTGGGCGCGGAGGGAGATTTCCGGCCCTTTCATTCCTCCTGGGAACTATTCCTCCCCGCTCCCCCCTTTTTTTATTCTTTTTTTATTTTTATTTTCTTTTCTTCTTTCTTTTTTTTTTCTTAAAAACAAAAAGCAAAGGAGTAACCTAACCATGGCAGCCCTAGTCCATGAAACCACTACCCCTGGGCCCCTTCTTGATACCGCACCCCATTCTGACCCTGCCTTGTGTTTAGACCACTCTTCGGACACTCCTGATGCCCCTGTACCTCTTGCTGGTGCTGTTTCCTCACCCGCTTCAGGTACCGGGGCTTCGGCTGACTCCTTCGATTTGTCTGAACTCCGCTCTCCTTTGACTATGCTTCCGGCTTCTCCCTCTACGGTACGGCAATTTTCGAATCGCCCGCTCATTTCATGCCGGACCAACTCCGGTCCTACTCCTAAACGCCAACGTCAATCTCCTGATGATGCTCCTTCGTTACCTTCCCATTCTACTCGGAAAAGACCGACACGTCAAGCACTCCCTCTCCAAGCTCAGTTTCGGGCCACACAGTGGACTAAATTCTTTACTTTAAGACCAACTTCTTCTGCCTACCTTTCTGACCATAGTATTGGCAAAGCGCTCCTGTGTCATGTTGGCAGAGATATTTCATTTCACGCTCTCAAGAGTGGTACACGCATCGTCACTGTCCAGAATGCTACCCAAGCTCATGATCTTTCTCTCCTTTCGAATATCGATACTACTCCTATCACTATTGAAAAACATCTTTCTCTCAATTCTTGTAGTGGTACTGTCATTCTGCCCCATACCATAGTCCAACAGAATTTCCAGTCATGTGGCAATGACATTTTTGAACAGCTGGAACTCCAGGATCTCCCAATCCTCAAAGTAGACACTTATGTCCTTCCTGCCCGGGGGCAGAGACGTTACCCTTGCAATGTGGCTCGTTTAACTTTTGACAGCCGAGAACTCCCGTCCTCTGTATATGTCGCGGGACATCGGTTACAAGTTTCGAAGGTGATACCTACACCGCAACAATGTAGAAATTGCTGGCGTTTTGGTCACCCAGCGAAATATTGCAGATCTATGGCCGAATGCCCAGTCTGTGGTGCCGACGACCATTCTAATACATCTTGCAGTCAACCTCCATCTTGCCTTAATTGTAATGAAGCTCACCCTTCGTACTCCCGCCGTTGCCAGGTCTACTTAAATGAACGTGAAATCCGTTGCCTCAAAGAAGCAGGTCTCCCTTATGCTATGGCAGTTACTCATCTCCGCCTCCAAGGGAGACTACCCCGTGTTTCTTATTCTCGTGTTTCCAAACATCCCCCCACTTCTGGGGTCCCATCTTCTGCAGCCTCCTCTGTTGTTACCCCTCCCATAGCCACTACGGCATCTAATCCTTTTGCTGTCCTTGGCTCTGACGTCCCGACTACAACTCAGTCTGTTCTCACATCTTTGCGTCCTTCCTCACAAGCCCCAGTATCGACAAGACCTCGTACGACACCTAATACCAATCGCACCTGTACTCAGAAGTCCAAAAAATCCACATTGCTCAAATCTTCTTTGCCCCTTCCTTCCCTTCTTCCACCTCCACACTTTACCTTTCCAATCTCTGTACCTAGTTCTTCCCCTCTCTCTGGCTCTATTACAAGTGTGGAGATTCACCCTCCTCCTCGTACTATGCCTTCCACCCCCGTCCCCTCCCAAGTTTCTCCCTCTTCTGCCACCTCCCAGGTTTCTGCCTCTTCTGTCCCCCCCCCCCCACACCATCTCCAGTCCCTTACACTTTTCCCTCCCCCTCTACTTTGGTACAGTCCATTACTGTCCCAATCTTTACTCACCCTCCTCCTCCTATCTCCAATATGGTCTCCCATACATCTTTGAATTCTGAAACACTTGAAGCCATTTCAGAATATATTGCAGAGACTAAACCTTCAATGGACACTGATTCACTTCCTGTTCCCTCTCCTCCATCTTCACAACCCCATTCTTCGCAACGCTCCGTTCCTTCGCTACTTGAACATCTTCCAATGCCACCACACGTTGACTTTTCTAACCCCTCTAGTTCGTAGGTGCCTTTACCTACAGATTCCTGATATTTTCTTCATCGCCAATCATGGCCTATTTACAGTGGAATATCCGCGGCATCAGGGGTAATCGGGGTGAGCTTCAGATGTTGCTTTCCAGGTTTTCCCCTGTTGGTGCTTGCTTACAAGAACCAAAATTACACTCGGCTGTTTTCCAACCTATCTCAGGCTATAATTTATTGTATTCTTCGGATCCTTTCTCAGATGGGACCTTTAATGAAAGTGCCCTTCTTCTACGCAATGATATTCCGTACTGTCAACTATTTGTCCATACCTCGCTGCATTACACTGCAGCCTGTATCCACTTGAATAAGTGGTTTACAATATGTTCTTTATATCTCTCTCCTTCTCGAGCATTTTCTATCCCAGACTTTGCCTTTCTTGTTTCATCCTTAAAACCACCATTTCTGTTACTTGGTGATTTTAATGCCCACCATTTCCTCTGGGAAGGGTCTCATTGTGACTCACGTGGCATTCAGTTGGAGGCTTTTCTCGCCTCTCACCCCCCTCCATGTTTTAAATACGGGTACTCCCACCCATTTTGATCCTCGTACTCATACTCTCTCTTGCATCGATCTATCAGTTTGCTCTTCCTCCACTGCACTAGACTTCACCTGGTGTGTTTTACCAGACTTACATGACAGCGATCATTTTCCGATCATTCTTACTTCTCCTTCCTATTCACCACCTTTCCGTAGCCCTCGCTGGCAATTTGATCGGGCAAATTGGGATCTTTACTCACACCTCACTGCTTTTAGTGAGGTTCATTCTTCATCCTCCATTGATGAGCTCCTACACATCTTCTCAACATCAGTTTATACCGCAGCTTCTCATTCTATACCCCAAACCTCAGGCAGGCATTCTCAGAAGTGCGTGCCTTGGTGGTCTCCTGCTTGTGCTCGTGCAGTACGTTTGAAACGCGCTGCATGGGGCAGGTACCGGTACAATAGAACCGCTGAGAGACTTGTTGATTTTAAGCAGAAGCGTGCGATCGCTCGCCGTGTCATCCGTGAAGCTAAACGCACTTGTTGGCGAGACTATGTTTCCACCATCACCTCTGCTTCTTCTATGAGTGCAGTCTGGAAAAAAGTGAGGAAATTGAGTGGTAAATACTCTCCTGACCCGGCTCCTGTTCTACGGGTCACTGGTGTTGATGTAGCAAACCCTCTCGACGTTGCCATTGAACTTGGCACACATCTGGTCCGTATTTCCCGAGGGCTCCATCTATGCCCCTCGTTTCTTTCCTCAAAGTCTGCCAGAGAGTTAGTACCCTTGGACTTTTCTTCTCTCAGAGAAGAACAGTATAATGTGCCTTTTACACTTCAAGAACTGGAGGCAACGCTCTCAGCTTGCCGATCATCGGCAGCTGGGCCTGACGACATTCATATTCGTATGTTACAACATTTACATCGGTCAGCCCTTGTAGTCCTCTTACACCTCTTCAATCTTATTTGGGCACAAGGAGTTCCTCCCCAGCTGTGGAAATCTGCCATTGTTCTCCCTTTCCGCAAACCGGGTACTACAGGACATGCCTCCCACTATCGCCCCATCGCTCTTACTAGTGCAGTTTGCAAAGTGATGGAACGCCTCGTAAGTCGACGTTTAATGTGGTATTTAGAGACTCGCAACAGTCTCTCCGCTAGTCAATATGGCTTTCGTAAGGGTCGTTCTACCATAGACCCCTTACTACGCTTGGATACGTATGTTCGTAATGCCTTTGCGAATAATCACTCGGTTATTGCCATATTTTTTGACCTTGAGAAGGCATATGACACAACTTGGAGGTATAATATTTTGGCCCACGCCCATTCCTTAGGTCTCCGAGGCAATCTACCATCCTTCCTTAAGAACTTTTTAACTGACAGACATTTCCGTGTTCGAGTCAATAATGTGCTCTCCCCTGACTTTGTCCAAGCTGAAGGTGTCCCTCAGGGATGTGTTCTAAGCACAACACTTTTTCTTCTTGCTATAAATGATTTGGCCTCTGTTCTTCCACCCAATATTTGGTCATCACTCTATGTTGATGACTTCGCTATTGCTTGTGCAGGCGCTGACTGTCACCTTATTGCAGTTTCTCTCCAGCATGCGGTCGACCGTGTTTCCACTTGGGCCACCACGCATGGGTTTAAATTTTCAAGTACCAAAACTCACCAAATTACTTTCACTAGACGCTCTGTTATCTCCGATCATCCTTTGTATCTCTATGGCTCCCGTATCCCCGAACGTGATACAGTCAGGTTTCTAGGCCTTCTCTTTGACCGTCGGTTATCCTGGAAACCTCACATTACCTCTCTGAAGGCAACTTGTCACAGCCGGCTAAACCTTCTTAAAACCCTTGCTCATCTTTCCTGGGGAGCTGATCGTCGAACTCTGCTTCGCCTACATTCAGCCCTCGTTTTATCGAAACTCGATTATGGTGACCAGATTTATTCCGCGGCCTCTCCTGCTTCTCTCTCTAGCCTTAACTCTATCCATCACCAAGGCTTACGTTTGTGCCTTGGTGCTTTTCGCTCTTCCCCTGTTGAGAGCCTCTATACAGAAGCAAATGTTCCATCCTTGTCTGATCGCCGTGATGCCCATTGCCTTCGCTACTATGTAAGCTCTCACGATCAACACAATCCTTCCATTTATAGAATGGTCACCGATATTAGTAGACATTCTTTATTCGTTCGTCGCCCCTGTTTGCTCCGTCCCTTTTCTCTTCGCCAACATTCACTCTTGTCTTCCCTTCAGTTACCACCTTTATATGTTCATGTAGCATCTCACTTTTCCCTACCCCCCTGGGAAGTTCCAGCTGTTCGGGTCTGTTCTTTCTCACTCCCTTGCTCGAAAGCTCAACTGCCTACGGTGGCTTCCCGCTCCCTTTTTCTTGATCACTTCCACTCCCATTCTCATGCCACCGCTGTGTACACAGATGGCTCTAAGTCTTCAGACGGCGTCGGATTCGCAGCAGTGTTTCCGGACAGCGTCGTGCGGGGGCATTTACTATCTTCAGCTAGCATTTTTACTGCTGAACTGTATGCCATTCTTGCAGCACTTATTCGTATCGCATCTATGCCTGTGTCATCATTTGTAGTAGTCTCAGACTCCCTTAGTGCTCTACAGGCTATACGAAAATTTGATACATCTCATCCCCTAGTTCTCCGTATCCAACTTTGGCTACGCCGTATCTCTACCAAACATAAAGATATTGTTTTTTGTTGGGTCCCTGGTCATGTCGACGTACAGGGCAATGAACAGGCAGACACTGCTGCGCGGTCAGCAGTACATGACCTACCAATTTCCTATCGAGGTGTTCCATTTCTGGACTATTTTGCTGCAATAGCTACCCACCTTCGCACCCGTTGGCAACAACGTTGGTCAACTCTGCTCGGTAACAAACTTCATTCTATTAAACCGAGCATAGGTTACTGGCCGTCTTCTTGTCATCAGTGCCGAGGTTGGGAGACCACTCTCTTCCGCCTTCGCATTGGCCACATTCGTCTTACTCATGGGTATCTCATGGAGAGGCACCCTGTTCCTCTCTGTGAGCAGTGTCAAGTTCCAGTATCGATTAGCCACATTCTGTTAGACTGCCCTCTCTGTCAACGAGCACGCAGAATTTACCTCCAACGTCGTCTTCGTTCTACTACTCTCTCTTTACCTTCCCTTCTTGCTGATGGACCCTCCTTTAATCCTGACTCTCTCATTGACTTCTTGACAACGACTGATTTACTCCACAAACTCTGATGATACTTTTCGCACTCCCCTCAGCCCTTTCTAGTTCGGTCTCTTGCTTCCCTTTACCCTTTCGCCATCCACTACCCTGCTGTTATCCGTGACCTATTACTCATCCATCTCCCTTTTGCCACCTGATGCCCTCGCTTCCTTCCTGCCCTGCAGCGCTGTATAGTCCTTGTGGCTTAGCGCTTCTTTCCTGATTATAATAATAATAATCGTATTATCCAGGTTGTAAGTGGGTGAGTTCGTATTATCCAGGTTGTAAGTGGGTGAGTTCGTATTATCCAGGTTGTAAGTGGGCGAGTTCGTATTATCCAGGTTGTAAGTAGGTTAGTTCGTATTATCCAGGTTGTAAGTAGGTTATTTCGTATTATCCAGGTTGTAAATGGGTGAGTTCATATTATCCAGGTTGTAAGTGGGTGAGTTCGTATTATCCAGGTTGTAAGTAGGTGAGTTCGTATTATCCAGGTTATAAGTGGGTGAGTTCATATTATCCAGGTTGTAAGTAGGTGAGTTCGTATTATCCAGGTTGTAAGTGGGTGAGTTCGTATTATCCAGGTTGTAAGTGGGTGAGTTCGTATTATCCAGGATGTAAATGGGTGAGTTCGTATTATCCAGGTTGTAAGTGGGTGAGTTCGTATTATCCAGGTTGTAAGTGGGTGAGTTCATATTATCCAGGTTGTAAATGGGTGAGTTCGTATTATCCAGGTTGTAAGTAGGTGAGTTCGTATTATCCAGGTTGTAAGTAGGTGAGTTCGTATTATCCAGGTTATAGGTAGGTGAGTTCGTATTATCCAGGTTGTAAGTAGGTGAGTTCGTATTATCCAGGTTGTAAGTAGGTGAGTTCGTATTATCCAGGTTGTAAGTAGGTGAGTTCGTATTATCCGGGTTGTAAGTAGGTTAGTTCGTATTATCCAGGTTGTAAGTAGGTGAGTTCTTATTATCCAGGTTGTAAGTAGGTGAGTTCGTATTATCCAGGTTGTAAGTAATTTAGTTCGCATTATCCAGGTTGTAAGTAGGTGAGTTCGTATTATCCAGGTTATAAGTGGGTGAGTTCATATTATCCAGGTTGTAAGTAGGTGAGTTCGTATTATCCAGGTTGTAAGTGGGTGAGTTCGTATTATCCAGGTTGTAAGTGGGTGAGTTCGTATTATCCAGGATGTAAATGGGTGAGTTCGTATTATCCAGGTTGTAAGTGGGTGAGTTCGTATTATCCAGGTTGTAAGTGGGTGAGTTCATATTATCCAGGTTGTAAATTTGTGAGTTCGTATTATCCAGGTTGTAAGTAGGTGAGTTCGTATTATCCAGGTTATAGGTAGGTGAGTTCGTATTATCCAGGTTGTAAGTAGGTGAGTTCGTATTATCCAGGTTGTAAGTAGGTGAGTTCGTATTATCCAGGTTGTAAGTAGGTGAGTTCGTATTATCCGGGTTGTAAGTAGGTGAGTTCGTATTATCCAGGTTGTAAGTAGGTGAGTTCTTATTATCCAGGTTGTAAGTAGGTGAGTTCGTATTATCCAGGTTGTAAGTAATTTAGTTCGTATTATCCAGGTTGTAAGTAGGTTAGTTCGTATTATCCAGGTTGTAAGTAGGTGAGTTCGTATTATCCAGGTTGTAAGTAGGTTAGTTCGTATTATCCAGGTTGTAAGTAGGTTAGCTCGTATTATCCAGGTTGTAAGTAGGTTAGTTCGTATTATCCAGGTTGTAAGTAGGTGAGTTCCTATTATCCAGGTTGTAAGTAGGTGAGTTCGTATTATCCAGGTTGTAAGTAGGTTAGTTCGTATTATCCAGGTTGTAAGTAGATTAGCTTGTATTATCCAGGTTGTAAGTAGGTTAGTTCGTATTATCCAGGTTGTAAGTAGGTTAGCTCGTATTATCCAGGTTGTAAGTAGGTTAGCTCGTATTATCCAGGTTGTAAGTAGGTTAGCTCGTATTATCCAGGTTGTAAGTAGGTTAGCTCGTATTATCCAGGTTGTAAGTAGGTTAGCTCGTATTATCCAGGTTGTAAGTAGGTTAGCTCGTATTATCCAGGTTGTAAGTAGGTTAGTTCGTATTATCCAGGTTGTAAGTAGGTTAGCTCGTATTATCCAGGTTGTAAGTAGGTTAGCTCGTATTATCCAGGTTGTAAGTAGGTTAGCTCGTATTATCCAGGTTGTAAGTAGGTTAGCTCGTATTATCCAGGTTGTAAGTAGGTTAGCTCGTATTATTAAGGTTGTAAGTAGGATAGCTCGTATTATCCAGGTTGTAAGTAGGTTAGCTCGTATTATCCATGTTGTAAGTAGGTTAGTTCGTATTATCCAGGTTGTAAGTAGGTTAGCTCGTATTATCCAGGTTGTAAGTAGGTTATTTCGTATTATCCAGGTTGTAAGTAGGTTAGTTCGTATTATCCAGGTTGTAAGTAGGTTAGTTCGTATTATCCAGGTTGTAAGTAGGTTAGTTCGTATTATCCAGGTTGTAAGTAGGTTAGTTCGTATTATCCAGGTTGTAAGTAGGTTAGCTCGTATTATCCAGGTTGTAAGTAGGTTAGCTCGTATTATCCAGGTTGTAAGTAGGTTAGCTCGTATTATCCAGGTTGTAAGTAGGATAGCTCGTATTATCCAGGTTGTAAGTAGGTTAGCTCGTATTATCCATGTTGTAAGTAGGTTAGCTCGTATTATCCATGTTGTAAGTAGGTTAGCTCGTATTATCTAGGTTGTAAGTAGGTTAGCTCGTATTATCCAGGTTGTAAGCAGGTTAGTTCGTATTATCCAGGTTGTAAGTAGGTTAGCTCGTATTATCTAGGTTGTAAGTAGGTTATTTCGTATTATCCAGGTTGTAAGTAGGTTAGTTCGTATTATCCAGGTTGTAAGTAGGTTATTTCGTATTATCCAGGTTGTAAGTAGGTTAGTTCGTATTATCCAGGTTGTAAGTAGGTTAGTTCGTATTATCCAGGTTGTAAGTAGGTTAGCTCGTATTATCCAGGTTGTAAGTAGGTTAGTTCGTATTATCCAGGTTGTAAGTAGGTTAGTTCGTATTATCCAGGTTGTAAGTAGGTTAGTTCGTATTATCCAGGTTGTAAGTAGGTTAGCTCGTATTATCCAGGTTGTAAGTAGGTTAGCTCGTATTATCCAGGTTGTAAGTAGGTTAGCTCGTATTATCCAGGTTGTAAGTAGGTTAGCTCGTATTATCCAGGTTGTAAGTAGGTTAGCTCGTATTATCCAGGTTGTAAGTAGGTTAGCTCGTATTATCCAGGTTGTAAGTAGGTTAGCTCGTATTATCCAGGTTGTAAGTAGGTTAGCTCGTATTATCCAGGTTGTAAGTAGGTTAGTTCGTATTATCCAGGTTGTAAGTAGGTTAGCTCGTATTATCCAGGTTGTAAGTAGGTTAGTTCGTATTATCCAGGTTGTAAGTAGGTTAGTTCGTATTATCCATGATCTTCATTTAGAGTTCCAACAAACTGGTGATATTTATGGAGAATATAACGAAGGAAAAAGAAACTACCAAATATAAAAGTTTGCCTGGTTATATTATCAAAGAAAACGTAGCAAATGACATAAAAAGGCCGACAATAAGAAAATGGCAATGTAATGTGTCACTTGGCTAATATAAATTGAGCTCCAGTAATATATGTCATGCAGTGAGTCGCTGTCAGTGTTAAACTCTATTAAGAAAGTTATTCCATAATCTGATTTTGTTAAATGTATAAGCAGTGAATCTGTTAATATATCTGACGTTTATTATAACAAGAATCCCCTCAAGGAAGGTTCCTTGATGTTGGTGAGGGGCTCTTGATTTAGGGAATTGGATCTGTGCTCCAGTTCCCCGAATTAAGCCTGAATGCCTTCCACATCCCACCCCAGAGGCGCTGTATAATCCTCCGGGTTTAGCGCTTTCCCCTTGATTATAATAATAATATAACAAGAACTGACCATAAGTATAAAATAAGAATAACTGAAATTATCCTTATTAATTAAAGATTTATCACATAGGAATTACTGTACATGAAAATGCCTTCTTACCACAAATTCTTAAATTAGTGAATTTATAAGTATTGTATATACTTGTATTGTTAATAACTTTACTACACTATATTGTGTAACTACCATCTAAAGTCAGTTCCTGATCAGCCGGGCTGTGGCTCGTACGTTGGTTTGCGTGCAGCCAGCAGCAACAGCCTGGTTGATCAGGCTCTGATCCACCAGGAGGCCTGGTCACAGACCGGGCCGCGGGGGCGTTGACCCCCGGAACTCTCTCCAGGTAAACTCCAGGTCATCTATTGGACGTTTTTCAAGGTTACAACAGTAATTACGTATACCCAACATATCACGCAGGATGGTTTATCCTCTAGTATATCCCATGATACAAGATGGTTTATCCTAGTATATCCCATGATACAAGATGGTTTATCCTAGTATATCCCATGATACAAGATGGTTTACTCTAGTATATCCCATGATACAAGATGGTTTATCCTAGTATATCCCATGATACAAGATGGTTTATCCTAGTATATCCCATGATACAAGATGGTTTATCCTAGTATATCCCATGATACAAGATGGTTTACTCTAGTATATCCCATGATACAAGATGGTTTATCCTAGTATATCCCATGATACAAGATGGTTTATCCTAGTATATCCCATGATACAAGATGGTTTATCCTAGTATATCCCATGATACAAGATGATTTATCCTAGTATATCCCATGATACAAGATGGTTTATCCTAGTATATCCCATGATACAAGATGATTTATCCTAGTATATCCCAGGATACAAGGTGATTTATCCTCTAGTATATCCCATGATACAAGATGGTTTATCCTAGTATATCCCATGATACAAGGTGGTTTATCCTCTAGTATATCCCATGATACAAGATGGTTTATCCTAGTATATCCCATGATACAAGATGGTATATCCTAGTATATCCCATGATACAAGATGGTATATCCTAGTATATCCCATGATACAAGATGGTTTACTCTAGTATATCCCATGATACAAGATGGTTTATCCTAATATATCCCATGATACAAGATGGTTTATCCTAGTATATCCCATGATACAAGATGGTTTACTCTAGTATATCCCATGATACAAGATGGTTTATCCTAGTATATCCCATGATACAAGATGGTTTATCCTAGTATATCCCATGATACAAGATGGTTCATCCTAGTATATCCCATGATACAAGATAGTTTATCCTAGTATATCCCATGATACAAGATGGTTTATCCTAGTATATCCCATGATACAAGGTGGTTTATCCTAGTATATCCCATGATACAAGATGGTTTATCCTAGTATATCCCATGATACAAGATGGTTTATCCTAGTATATCCCATGATACAAGATGGTTTACTCTAGTATATCCCATGATACAAGATGGTTTATCCTAGTATATCCCATGATACAAGATGGTATATCCTAGTATATCCCATGATACAAGATGGTATATCCTAGTATATCCCATGATACAAGATGGTTTACTCTAGTATATCCCATGATACAAGATGGTTTATCCTAGTATATCCCATGATACAAGATGGTATATCCTAGTATATCCCATGATACAAGATGGTTTATCCTAGTATATCCCATGATACAAGATGGTATATCCTAGTATATCCCATGATACAAGATGGTTTACTATCCCATGATACAAGATGGTTTATAGTATATCCCATGATACAAGATGGTTTATCCTAGTATATCCCATAATACAAGATGGTTTATCCTAGTATATCCCATGATACAAGATGGTATATCCTAGTATATCCCATGATACAAGATGGTTTACTCTAGTATATCCCATGATACAAGATGGTTTATCCTAGTATATCCCATGATACAAGATGGTTTACTCTAGTATATCCCATGATACAAGATGGTTTATCCTAGTATATCCCATGATACAAGATGGTTTATCCTAGTATATCCCATGATACAAGATGGTTTATCCTAGTATATCCCATGATACAAGATGGTTTATCCTAGTATATCCCATGATACAAGATGGTATATCCTAGTATATCCCATGATACAAGATGGTTTATCCTAGTATATCCCATGATACAAGATGGTTTATCCTAGTATATCCCATGATACAAGATGGTTTATCCTAGTATATCCCATGATACAAGATGGTTTATCCTAGTATATCCCATGATACAAGATGGTTTATCCTAGTATATCCCATGATATAAGATGGTTTATCCTAGTATATCCCATGATACAAGATGGTTTATCCTAGTATATCCCATGATACAAGATGGTTTATCCTAGTATATCCCATGATACAAGATGGTTTATCCTAGTATATCCCATGATACAAGATAGTTTATCCTAGTATATCCCATGATACAAGATGGTTTATCCTAGTATATCCCATGATACAAGATGGTTTATCCTAGTATATCCCATGATACAAGATGGTTTATCCTCTAGTATATCCCATGATACAAGATGGTTTATCCTAGTATATCCCATGATACAAGATGGTTTATCCTAGTATATCCCATGATACAAGATGGTTTAAACTAGTATATCCCATGATACAAGATGGTTTAGACTAGTATATCCCATGTTACAAGATGGTTTATCCTAGTATATCCCATGATACAAGATGGTATATCCTAGTATATCCCATGATACAAGATGGTATATCCTAGTATATCCCATGATACAAGATGGTTTACTCTAGTATATCCCATGATACAAGATGGTTTATCCTAGTATATCCCATGATACAAGATGGTTTATCCTAGTATATCCCATGATACAAGATGGTTTATCCTAGTATATCCCATGATACAAGATGGTTTATCCTAGTATATCCCATGATACAAGATGGTTTACTCTAGTATATCCCATGATACAAGATGGTTTATCCTAGTATATCCCATGATACAAGATGGTTTATCCTAGTATATCCCATGATACAAGATGGTTTATCCTAGTATATCCCATGATACAAGATGGTTTATCCTAGTATATCCCATGATACAAGATGGTTTATCCTAGTATATCCCATGATACAAGATGGTTTATCCTAGTATATCCCATGATACAAGATGGTTTATCCTAGTATATCCCATGATACAAGATGGTTTATCCTAGTATATCCCATGATACAAGATGGTTTATCCTAGTATATCCCATGATACAAGATGGTATATCCTAGTATATCCCATGATACAAGATGGTTTATCCTAGTATATCCCATGATACAAGATGGTATATCCTAGTATATCCCATGATACAAGATGGTTTACTCTAGTATATCCCATGATACAAGATGGTTTATCCTAGTATATCCCATGATACAAGATGGTATATCCTAGTATATCCCATGATACAAGATGGTTTATCCTAGTATATCCCATGATACAAGATGGTTTATCCTAGTATATCCCATGATACAAGATGGTTTATCCTAGTATATCCCATGATACAAGATGGTATATCCTAGTATATCCCATGATACAAGATGGTATATCCTAGTATATCCCATGATACAAGATGGTTTACTCTAGTATATCCCATGATACAAGATGGTTTATCCTAGTATATCCCATGATACAAGATGGTTTATCCTAGTATATCCCATGATACAAGATGGTTTATCCTAGTATATCCCATGATACAAGATGGTTTATCCTAGTATATCCCATGATACAAGATGGTTTATCCTAGTATATCCCATGATACAAGATGGTTTATCCTAGTATATCCCATGATACAAGATGGTTTATCCTAGTATATCCCATGATACAAGATGGTTTATCCTAGTATATCCCATGATACAAGATGGTTTATCCTAGTATATCCCATGATACAAGATGGTTTATCCTAGTATATCCCATGATACAAGATGGTTTATCCTAGTATATCCCATGATACAAGATGGTTTATCCTAGTATATCCCATGATACAAGATGGTTTATCCTAGTATATCCCATGATACAAGATGGTATATCCTAGTATATCCCATGATACAAGATGGTTTATCCTAGTATATCCCATGATACAAGATGGTTTATCCTAGTATATCCCATGATACAAGATGGTATATCCTAGTATATCCCATGATACAAGATGGTTTATCCTAGTATATCCCATGATACAAGATGGTTTATCCTAGTATATCCCATGATACAAGATGGTTTATCCTAGTATATCCCATGATACAAGATGGTTTATCCTAGTATATCCCATGATAAAAATGTTTTACACTTGAGGTAATAAAATTTATGATCCTGAACCTGTAACCTTCAGTAGTACAAATTTATGATCCTGAACCTGTAACCTTCAGTAGTACAAATTTATGATCCTGAACCTGTAACCTTCAGTAGTACAAATTTATGATCCTGAACCTGTAACCTTCAGTAGTACAAATTTATGATCCTGAACCTGTAACCTTCAGTAGTACAAATTTATGATCCTGAACCTGTAACCTTCAGTAGTACAAATTTATGATCCTGAACCTGTAACCTTCAGTAGTACAAATTTATGATCCTGAACCTGTAACCTTCAGTAGTACAAATTTATGATCCTGAACCTGTAACCTTCAGTAGTACAAATTTATGATCCTGAACCTGTAACCTTCAGTAGTACAAATTTATGATCCTGAACCTGTAACCTTCAGTAGTACAAATTTATGATCCTGAACCTGTAACCTTCAGTAGTACAAATTTATGATCCTGAACCTGTAACCTTCAGTAGTACAAATTTATAATCCTGAACCTGTAACCTTCAGTAGTACAAATTTATAATCCTGAACCTGTATTCAGTAGTACTGAACCTGTAACCTTCAGTAGTACAAATTTATGATCCTGAACCTGTAACCTTCAGTAGTACAAATTTATGATCCTGAACCTGTAACCTTCAGTAGTACAAATTTATGATCCTGAACCTGTAACCTTCAGTAGTACAAATTTATGATCCTGAACCTGTAACCTTCAGTAGTACAAATTTATGATCCTGAACCTGTAACCTTCAGTAGTACAAATTTATGATCCTGAACCTGTAACCTTCAGTAGTACAAATTTATGATCCTGAACCTGTAACCTTCAGTAGTACAAATTTATGATCCTGAACCTGTAACCTTCAGTAGTACAAATTTATGATCCTGAACCTGTAACCTTCAGTAGTACAAATTTATGATCCTGAACCTGTAACCTTCAGTAGTACAAATTTATGATCCTGAACCTGTAACCTTCAGTAGTACAAATTTATGATCCTGAACCTGTAACCTTCAGTAGTACAAATTTATGATCCTGAACCTGTAACCTTCAGTAGTACAAATTTATGATCCTGAACCTGTAACCTTCAGTAGTACAAATTTATGATCCTGAACCTGTAACCTTCAGTAGTACAAATTTATGATCCTGAACCTGTAACCTTCAGTAGTACAAATTTATGATCCTGAACCTGTAACCTTCAGTAGTACAAATTTATGATCCTGAACCTGTAACCTTCAGTAGTACAAATTTATGATCCTGAACCTGTAACCTTCAGTAGTACAAATTTATGATCCTGAACCTGTAACCTTCAGTAGTACAAATTTATGATCCTGAACCTGTAACCTTCAGTAGTACAAATTTATGATCCTGAACCTGTAACCTTCAGTAGTACAAATTTATGATCCTGAACCTGTAACCTTCAGTAGTACAA
>NW_027200578.1:0-19134 GCF_038502225.1 Cherax quadricarinatus | reverse complement strand
GCCATAACAAAAATCTATCCTGACACCACTAGAATTCTTCAAGCCAGACAACACGCCTCTCTACACAACAACTCTCTCCACTTCCGGACGCGGCTCCTTCCAAGGTGGTGTATTTCACGGGGCCTTAGGGCGTTGTTCCCCGAAGCCCTCTCCAGGTATACTCCAGGTATGCGCACCCTGCATACCAGCCAACCACGGCACTTTCAGCACCACCATAAACGAACTATTCCGTCTAAACACATACCTGCCTTCGTTTTCCCGGACTCCACACCATCAGCTGACATCCATAAGATTCTTCCCAACGTTGTGAACTTCACTGCACCTGCAGACGTGCCTCCTGCCCAAGCAACTGTTACTGAAACACACTACAGCCACTTTCACCGCCGACAACGCTGCTCATTCTCCCTCAACCACAGTCTCCCACGCCTCTCAGCCTGCTGTTACACCACCATTACACCTCTCCACTGCTCCAGTCAACTCTCAGTCACCTAAAACTATTGTGGCCATGCCAACTGAATCCACTTCAGAAGAAGATATTGACGACTCCAGTACACCCTCATAGGAAAATCTTACCTTCAACACTTCCCGATCAAATGTTGACACCATGCCTTGTATTGAACTCTATAAAGGCCGTGGTGCTGAAACAGTTAAGTATGCCTGTAAACCGCTTCACTTCACTTCACTCTCACCCAAGTTCTCGAATTCCTCAAGCCTCTACGTTTCACCTTTGAAAACAAGACGAAACCTTAAGACCTCTCTAGGAGCTGTTTCAAAAAATTTGAAAATGGCTACTCTACAAACCTGCCACGGCAAATAACACCACCAGTATGTTCCTCTCTGATGTTCCTACCTGTCTGCCATGTCCTACGACCTAACCTGCCGCCATCTTCTCAAGACTGAAAAACATCCAACCACCACAAGACCGTTGCAACTAAGCCTACTACTCCTGGTTCTCCATTCCGTCCCACTAGCGCTCTCTGCTGGGTTAAACCCTGGCACTTACTTTACGACTGTCGACATGGCTCTTCAACGCTATTCCTCGCCTGTTCCGTCTTCAAAGCTCACCCCACATGGGGTCTTTCCTAAACTCTGTTGATGTTATTGTGAATTTTGACTCACTTCTCACGAGGCGGGCTAAAACAACACGGGTTCGATCCCCCGGCTAGCTGCAGTGTCGTTATTGATTAAACACCACTTGTTCGTGCTTACAATAATATGTCTACTGCTTGTGAAAGCTTGTACACCAAACGTGCAGTAGAATCAAATTAGCTCTGAGGCAACCACACCATCGTGTGCCCTGTAGGATTGTATGGTCCAGTGGTTCGATCTCCCGGCTAGCCGTAGTGTTATTATTGATATATATATATATATATATATATATATATATATATATATATAGATATATATATATATATATATATATATATATATATATATATATATATATATGCATATGCAATAAGATCAGAGTAAACACGTGGTATCACAGTACGCAATATTCCAAGCACTTTCGTGACTTTTCACATTATCAAGGAATCATAAAAAATAATACAGCAACAGGAAGGCATATAAAGGGGCAAGACTGCACCTTACAGTCACGTGACAATAACAAGGCTACACCTCACAGTCGCGTGACAACACCGGACTCTGTGAAATACACCTGATACTCTACCGAAACATTAAGATTTTCACTTGTCTAATGTATCATTAAATTCTTCCCAAATTTTATTAATTGTAAACGAATCCAATTTATATAAACCCAAAGAAATATTCATATTATTTTCAAAACTGTTTTTCATGAAACAGGATTCTGCATGGGTTAACAAAAATGCACAAACAAGGAAATCCAGTTAGACCAATTATTAGCTCCATAGGTTCAATTTCTAATAAATTATTTAAATGGCATAATGATATTTTGAGCCCAATTGTTGGAAAATTTTCAAACGTCAATGTTAAAAGCATTTTGATAAAGTATTACCCTCAACACTGTGTTGCTGGTGTTAGCAGGATCAGCTGCAGTTGATGCAACTTATTTTACATGGAGCAGACCGGCAAACCTCTAGATGGTAAAATAACACAGTATCGATATTTGATACAAATTGTGCAGGAATCAAATGCCATTTTGAACTACAGTAGGGCCTGCAATAGCTGCAAATTAGTCAAAGCCAGAATCGTGGTTCCTTGCTCCTCTTGGCTAGTGAGAAATATTTTAGATCGGCAAATATAAAACATGATGAACATTTATTATATAATAATAGCTTTGGTTTATTCAAATTTGATAACTTTATAATTAGAGGCATTGTACACAATGTGAAGCCGGATTCCTACCTGAACTCGTTGGACTGCCGTTAATGTTGTTCTACACTAATGAATTGAGCCACACTTAGGGTCTGCTGCTCTGGCTCACCCTTATGGATAGAGCAGCGTTTACCTAAGGGTGAAGTTTGTGAGCTTCTCGAAATGGGATTGTTTTCCTAATTTTATAGTGACTGTTGCCCTTTCCTTTCTCTTCTCTTTCTCTCTCTCTAGCTTACGATGCTGGTTGATTTATACTATACAGATATAGAGAAGGATAGGGTAGCCTCATTACAACCAGCTGGCCTGGATATTGATTTCTGGAGTAGAATGCTTAATATAAGTTGAATACTACATGAGAGCCGTTTGGCGCACCGATCATATAGTTCCTAGTCTCGAATTTAACATGAAGGAATTTAACATGAAGGAATTTAACATGAAGGAATTTAACATGAAGGAAAGAGCAGAAAGGAAAGAGTGCAAGAAGCCAATTAAAAAAAAAAGAGAAAACTTTGAAGGGCAAAGAGAATTTGTGAATACAGTGCAGGAAGGAAAATCAACAAGTGAGATGATGGATTCCTTAGCTGGAAAGGGTTGCAAGGCGGAGAACTTCATACCCAGATGAAGAAACGGAAATTGGGAAATCATAGGGAGCTTGTGCGTAAACAATGGATAGGAAGAGGAAAAAAAAGAGGAATATAAGAGCAAAGAAAATCCACAGAAAGTTAAGGCAGACAAGAACGGAGGAGTGGGTAGAAAATCCTGAATTATGCAAGAGTGAAGAGTTGGGCTGAGAGACAAATTTAGAATGACAAAATAGCATAAGCCAGGTCTAACCCGTAACTGCTTCATAATCACAACAGTTAGAGATCAGGTAATATGACTTAAAAGGAAGTCTCTAAGTTCATGAACACTTGATTTAAAGAGATGATTTCAGTGGAATGAGTGGCAACATCAGAGAGCGTAGAAGAGAAGGTGCATCAACAGGTACCTGATATACACACAACAGGGGATGAGGTGAAATATGTTTTGAGAGACCTGGAAATGTAAATAATAGGTAATGGAACCTGATAGTGTGCCACCATGTATTCTGCAAAAGGAATTAGAAGCACACTTGTAACCACAAGTCAATGTAAACAAACAGTTGCCAGAAATACTGAAGTCAGCGATTGCAGTCTTAATATTAAAATGAGACAAACCAGGAAGTTATAAAGTACAAACCAGTATTACTGCCAAGCATAACATGTAAAACAATGAAGTTGATAATCTTAAGAAGACTTGTACAACATTAAGAGGGAAGTTATTTCATAAAAGAAATAATGAGCATGAGAATGAGATAGCATGTCTTACAAACCTGATGGAGATCTACGAGAATCTTAAAAAATGAAGGAAAGGATGGGTAGACTGCATATTTATGGACTGCAAGAAGGCATTTGATGGTGTAACTCACGAGTGACTGGGGAAAATAACTTGAGGAGGCAGGAGTAATTGGCAATGTTCTCATGTGGATCATCGAGTACCTGAGCAGGAGACAAAGAATGACTGTCCGAGTTTAGATGTCAGAATGAGGAAGAGTAATGACCAGCGTTCATAATCGATATTAAAACCAGTAATATATTTTGTATATAAGAATTACTTAATAGAAGAGACGCAGTCAGATGTATTCCTGCTCGCTGATGATATAAAAGTAATGGGAAGAATAAAAAAAAACAGATGAGACAGGAAAAATCTTGAAATGGATCTGGAGAAATTACAGAATTTGTCAGAAAGTTGGATGCTTGAACTCAGCCTCACCAATCGCCTTCAGGGACAGAGGCTTCGGACTTGACCAAAGGAGAAAGTCCAAGGGAGGAGCATAGTGCCAAACATATCGCCAAAGGCACACAAGTCGAGAACCATTGCGGCTAATGCTCATTTGGAAAACCTTATGCGACGAGTCTAAGTACAATGGATAATGAGAAATCAGGAGTGGCTGTAAGAGATGACCACGATATTAAAAGACTAAAGAACAATGGGAAACATGATAGCAGTATACAAAATACTCTTATGAAATGATAGGGTAGACATTGAGAAACTTGCTCAAAGGCGGGAAAACGGTATCAAGATCACAATTAGACGTTAAAGACGCAGGTAAGTAAGAAGGATGTCAGGGAGTATTTCTTCTTATGGTTGTCAGGAAATGCAGTGAACTTGAAAACATTTTAATAAAAACAGTCTTCATACATAATTTTAATCGTAGATATGAGAGGGCAGACGACGCTAGTATATACTGAATGTGGCCAGCGGGAAGTTTAGAAGCTAATCTAGTAGCTCAGACTCGATCCCTGTAACCACATGTAGGTGAGTACATACAGGCGAGTACAAACGGGTGACTACACACAAATAACAGCTAAAATGAACCGCACGCCTTTCAACGACGCAATATCTGACACTCGCTAGAAATACCTCAATATTTCACTACAAAGAGAGAGAGAGAGAGAGAGAGAGAGAGAGAGAGAGAGAGAGAGAGAGAGAGAGAGAGAGAGAAAATGCTCTTGTTGTGTCACAAATATACAAACATATAGTGGTACTTGAATGTGTAATGTAATGGACTGTAATACAGGGAGGTAAAACATGGGATTGTTATAGGCAGGCATCTGGAAAGTAATGCAGGTTTTAATAAAACCTTGAGACTTCTGTTACTTTCAATTTATATGAAACCATACAAACTATAACCTTTCTTGGCAATAAACATTTATGTTTCAAATGCCTGTTAACTTCGGCTCACCAAAAATTGCATATGTTGCATTAAATTATTAAACATTAGTAAGTATTTTTGGAAAGGTAGACCTCTAGTGGGATTAGATAAGATTTCGTTCGGATTTTCAACCCCGGTGGGTTAGCCACCCAAGATAACCCAAGATAGTGCGTCATCGAGAACTGTCTAACTTATTTCCATTGTGGTTCTCAATCTTGTCCCCCAGGATGCGACCCACACCAGTCGACTAACACCCAGGTACCTATTTTCTGCTAGGTGAACAAGACAACAGGTGTAAGGAAACACGTCGAAATGTTACCACTCGCCGGTAATTGAACTTGGAGGGTCCGGGTTCGATTCTATCTTCTGTGTAATATCGAGTCATTTAGAGCAAGGGCCTGATATTGTTTTAAAAAGGCTCAATTTGTAACAACTAAAACATATCACTGGAAAAGTTTCGGTCCTGAGTCCTTGGTCACACCAAATGTAGTGAATGTGCCAAGGTCCTCGGACCGAAACGTTTCTGACCAAATGTAAAAGTGTTTGCAAACCATACCACGGGCGGGGATAGAACCGGGGTCGGTCTGGAGCTTTGAGAGTGATCTGGTTTGTTTGCAGTCGTGTCATAACGATTTCGTGAGTCAAGTGTTTGCAAGTTATCTCATTTTCCAACAACCTGTGGGTATCAAATACCGTTTTTACCAGTGCCCCATTTTGATTCTTTGATAAGCCTGTTCATTTTAGCCTTATGCAAACTCGCTTGTTCGTACTAATTTTTATATATCCACCTTTATTTGGTAGCAAGAATCATGTCATATCTTCTAGAATTACCCCTTAACTTTCCACTTGCCGGATTCACTCCCTCCTAGACTCGAGGGTTCTGTCATATCTACTCTTAAAGTTATATATGAAACCTGCCTTCACTAATTCTCATCCCAGGTCATTCCATTTCCTGACCACCATAAGACTGAAGAAATACTTTCTGACATCCCTCTTACTCACCTGTCTAACTTCTGACTTAAGAAATCGTAATGACACGATTGCAAATAAACCATACCCCCGGCCGGGATTGAACCCGCGGTCATAGAGTCTCAAAACTCCAGCCCGTCGCGCTAGCCACTAGACCAGCTAGCCACAATAAGATTCATCCAACTAGGTATATTTCTACACCATAGGAAAGTTAGCACAGGCACCTCTGTGACCACAAATGCAAGTTTTTACAGACGAATCTCCAGCTAGCGTGGCCGTGACGAACTCTAGCTCAAGTCCCTTCACTGCCGTCAACATGAGCTAGAGTTCGTCACGGCCACGCTAGCTGGAGATTCGTCTGTAAAAACTTGCATTTGTGATCACAGAGGTGCCTGTGCTAACTTTCCTATGGTGTAGAAATATACCTAGTTGGATGAATCTTATTGTGGCTAGCTGGTCTAGTGGCTAGCGCGACGGGCTGGAGTTTTGAGACTCTATGACCGCGGGTTCAATCCCGGCCGGGGGTATGGTTTATTTGCAATCGTGTCATTACGATTTCTTAAGTCATGTTGACGGCAGTGAAGGGACTTGAGCTAGAGTTCGTCACGGCCACGCTAGTTGGAGATTCGTCTGTAAAAACTTGCATTTGTGGTCACAGAGGTGCCTGTGCTAACTTTCCTATGGTGTAGAAATATACCTAGTTGGATGAATCTTATTGTGGCTAGCTGGTCTAGTGGCTAGCGCGACGGGCTGGAGTTTTGAGACTCTATGACCGCGGGTTCAATCCCGGCCGGGGGTATGGTCTAACTTCTATTTGTGCTATCGTGTACCTGTTTTCCGCCTATCAAACATTCTATCACTATTTACGCTATCACTTATGTTTATCAGTAGCTACCAAAACCGTAAATGTCTTACGATATTATGTCTTGTTTTTAGGAAAAAATATCCAGAATAACACGATGATCTTTGCTTTCTATGTCCACACACCCATATCTTTATTTATCATCAATTTACGGTTACATTCAGTCAAGTATTGGCCACCTAGAGTGAACTGGCTCATTCTGTCAAGCCATCTCCAAAAAGATGCGCTTCATTCCTCTCATTCTTTTCATGATATTATTGATTCCAGTAACCTGCCCACTAATGAGTTAGCTCGTTACCTATTTACCCTTTTATAATTCTGCGGCACGTGTCCATTTTTAAAGGTTTAATAAATATCGCTTTCCTGTCTTAAAAGATTTCTTGGTTAACTGTTGTCAATAGTCCACGCTAACTTGGTTTAATCTGTTAGGAACATGTGTACTTGTAAGAGAAAGGTAGCCAGTGATTTCGATTTTCAGCCTGTGTCGTAGCTCTCTTTACAGCACCTTGTCGTATCTTGTAGTATTCGTAGGAGCCTCGTTTGTAATTGCCTCATAACTCACTAGCATTTGCATTCCACGAGTACCTTCTTATAGCCCTCTCCTAGACTACTTGTAGATTCTTTGTAACTCACTAATATCCCTTTCAAAACACTTTGGATTATCTCCATCTCTCTTGTAGTCCACACGTAGCTAATTTGAAACCCATTCATAACTCACTAGTAGCCATTTTGCAGCCAACTGGTAACTCACTCGTTGCCCCTTTTAATAACCCCATAATAGTCTCATTGTACCTCATTCATAGTCCCGCGTAGCTCAGTCATAGTCACCCTTTAGATCATGCTTCTCCCCCTGAGATAATACTCGCTACCCTCTGGAGATCATTGCCTACTCATTGATAACTCATTGCATGTATTCCACTCTTGTATTCCACTCATATCCTCGTCGTAGTTCACCGGTGACCCCTTCATAGCTTTCTCTGAGGCTACCTCATTGCCCAAGTAATAGCTCTATAAACACAAATGCAGTATAATGTGATCCTTTATTGACTACGTTTCGCCCACACAGTGGGCTTTTTCAAGTCACAAACAGAACTACCTGGGGTGGAAGGAACGCGAGTAGTTCTGTTTGTGACTTGAAAAAGCCCACTGTGTGGGCGAAACGTAGTCAATAAAGGATCACATTATACTGCATTTGTGTTTATATTGCCATTGTGTCGGTATTTTATACCATTTATTTCCATCCAAGTAATAGCTCATTGAAATCTACTCATAACCCACTCACTGCCCACTCCTTCCTTATTCATTCTCCTCTATTAGTTACTTCTCATCCAATCCATAATCCATCATTCTTAATACATAGCCATTTCATAATGCCCTCCTTGTTACCTAATAACCCTCTCAACTAATGATGGAAAACATCAACAGCCTCGGGAAGTACTTGCAGCTACCACGAACAAAGACATAATTCAGTTACCAACAATTTCTCAGGAACGAGGACCAGTAAAAAAAAAAAACTCTGGCGACTAAAACATCACTACCATTGGAGAGTCTGACCAGCTACAAGTTGCAACATTATCAAACAGCTACAACAATGTCCCCACAATAACGAACTTCAGCAAGAACTTCGAATTTAGCCTTTAACTTAACTATTGTAAAAGGACACAAGTGCAACTAATGTGACATTTATTGTAGCAACGTTTCGCTCTCCAGGAGCTTTATCAAGCCATTACAAACAATACATGGACACAGAGGGTATATAAAGGCTCAGAGTGAGGTGCAATACTAGTGAGGTAACATTTCGATGTTCAGTAGTGGTAGTAGTAGTAGTCGTAGTAGTGACAAAAGTAATACAATATGATAGAGCAATTAATTCGTACATGAGTAAAAGGATGTAAAAGCTTTTACTCATGTACGAATTAATTGCTCTATCATATTGTATTACTTTTGTCACTACCACTACTACTACTACTACTACTACCACTAGTGAACATCGAAATGTTACCTCACTAGTATTGCACCTCACTCTGAGCCTTTATATACCCTCTGTGTCCATGTATTGTTTGTAATGGCTTGATAAAGCTCCTGGAGAGCGAAACGTTGCCACAATAAATGTCACATTAGTTGCACTTGTGTCCTTTTACTTTACATATTGTCGGTAATTCTACCAACTTTATTACAACTTAACTATTGTCAATTTATCTGCAATAAATTCACCCGAAATAAGTATATTTACTATATATTATACAATCATATATATGAAGTTATATATATATATATATATATATATATATATATATATATATATATATATAGCGCAAAATTATATAAACCATTTCAGGTAGTAGGTTGGTAGACAGCAACCACCCAGGGAAGTACTACCGTCCTGCCAGATGACTGTGAAACAAAAACCTGTAACTGTTTTGCATGATGGTAGGATTGCTGGTTTCTTTTTCTGTCTCATAAACACGCTAGATAACAGGGATATCTTGCTACTCCTACTTACACTTTGGTCACACTTCACAGACACGCACATGCATATATATATACATACATCTAGGTTTTTCTCCTTTTTCTAAATAGCTCTTGTTCTTCTTTATTTCTTCTATTGTCCATGGGGAAGTGGAAAAGAATCTTTCCTCCGTAAGCCATGCGTGTCGTATGAGGCGACTAAAATGCCGGGAGCAATGGGCTAGTAACCCCTTCTCCTGTAGACATTTACTAAAAAAGAGAAGAAGAAAAACTTTATAAAACTGGGATGCTTAAATGTGCGTGGATGTAGTGCGGATGACAAGAAACAGATGATTGCTGATGTTATGAATGAAAAGAAGTTGGATGTCCTGGCCCTAAGCGAAACAAAGCTGAAGGGGGTAGGAGAGTTTCAGTGGGGGGAAATAAATGGGATTAAATCTGGAGTATCTGAGAGAGTTAGAGCAAAGGAAGGGGTAGCAGTAATGTTAAATGATCAGTTATGGAAGGAGAAAAGAGAATATGAATGTGTAAATTCAAGAATTATGTGGATTAAAGTAAAGGTTGGATGCGAGAAGTGGGTCATAATAAGCGTGTATGCACCTGGAGAAGAGAGGAATGCAGAGGAGAGAGAGAGATTTTGGGAGATGTTAAGTGAATGTATAGGAGCCTTTGAACCAAGTGAGAGAGTAATTGTGGTAGGGGACCTGAATGCTAAAGTAGGAGAAACTTTTAGAGAGGGTGTGGTAGGTAAGTTTGGGGTGCCAGGTGTAAATGATAATGGGAGCCCTTTGATTGAACTTTGTATAGAAAGGGGTTTAGTTATAGGTAATACATATTTTAAGAAAAAGAGGATAAATAAGTATACAAGATATGATGTAGGGCGAAATGACAGTAGTTTGTTGGATTATGTATTGGTAGATAAAAGACTGTTGAGTAGACTTCAGGATGTACATGTTTATAGAGGGGCCACAGATATATCAGATCACTTTCTAGTTGTAGCTACACTGAGAGTAAAAGGTAGATGGGATACAAGGAGAATAGAAGCATCAGGGAAGAGAGAGGTGAAGGTTTATAAACTAAAAGAGGAGGCAGTTAGGGTAAGATATAAACAGCTATTGGAGGATAGATGGGCTAATGAGAGCATAGGCAATGGGGTCGAAGAGGTATGGGGTAGGTTTAAAAATGTAGTGTTAGAGTGTTCAGCAGAAGTTTGTGGTTACAGGAAAGTGGGTGCAGGAGGGAAGAGGAGCGATTGGTGGAATGATGATGTAAAGAGAGTAGTAAGGGAGAAAAAGTTAGCATATGAGAAGTTTTTACAAAGTAGAAGTGATGCAAGGAGGGAAGAGTATATGGAGAAAAAGAGAGAAGTTAAGAGAGTGGTGAAGCAATGTAAAAAGATAGCAAATGAGAGAGTGGGTGAGATGTTATCAACAAATTTTGTTGAAAATAAGAAAAAGTTTTGGAGTGAGATTAACAAGTTAAGAAAGCCTAGAGAACAAATGGATTTGTCAGTTAAAAATAGGAGAGGAGAGTTATTAAATGGAGAGTTAGAGGTATTGGGAAGATGGAGGGAATATTTTGAGGAATTGTTAAATGTTGAGGAAGATAGGGAAGCTGTGATTTCGTGTATAGGGCAAGGAGGAATAACATCTTGTAGGAGTGAGGAAGAGCCAGTTGTGAGTGTGGGGGAAGTTCGTGAGGCAGTAGGTAAAATGAAAGGGGGTAAGGCAGCCGGGATTGATGGGATAAAGATAGAAATGTTAAAAGCAGGTGGGGATATAGTTTTGGAGTGGTTGGTGCAATTATTTAATAAATGTATGGAAGAGGGTAAGGTACCTAGGGATTGGCAGAGAGCATGCATAGTTCCTTTGTATAAAGGCAAAGGGGATAAAAGAGAGTGCAAAAATTATAGGGGGATAAGTCTGTTGAGTATACCTGGTAAAGTGTATGGTAGAGTTATAATTGAAAGAATTTTTTTTTTATATTTTATTTAAAACTCAGGTACAAAAAATATATGGGTACATAATCAATATGTAACAAGATACAGGCAGTAAAACGATAATCTGCAGTGACTACACAAATACCAAAGAAGCACTTATATAATGACATCAGAATTGGCTGCTGCACTCCAATCAAACACTACTTTTATGTACCGTGCTTCACGTGAAAAAATGGTCTTATAATAAAAACGATAGTCCTACTTAGTAATGCTGACACTCCCCCCTTCCTTGAAAAACATACCACTTTCACCTGAGTATACTCATTGACATCTCTTATACATTTATTAGAGCATTAAGGACATCATTGACAACATGTATAAGCACAATCCAGCCATCTAAAAGGCTGACTATAATACAAGAAAAGTCTGAACATGATGGCACACATCCACCAAAGAAACCAATCCACACCCTAACCCTCATATACCCCATGATAACAATCAATATCGTGCACGGTGGTGGATTTAATACACTACCGTTGACTCTTCACCCCCCCCCCCCACATGCCTAGTAACTGTGTCTGCCGTCACCACTCATAACCTCCATCAGTCATTGAATTTAAAAATACATTAAGGTACAATAACAAAGGAATATGAGAACCCCTTATCGTCTCCGCCATAGAAAAATAAAAATGTTACATTTTCTAATTACATACTGCTGATTCATCTTTGTGCTTACAAAATATCCCCCATCCCCTATGCTTTTTATTTCTTTACTCCAAAGCTAAAAACCAGATTATACATTTCATCAATCAAATTATATTACAATAAGCATAATAATATCAATACTTATCATCCGACTAATAGGTGAACATTATTATCACACTGAGTTCCATGAAATTTACATAAGAATTAATACATATATTGACAATCCTCACAATCCTTCCCGTCTTCTAAATACAGTGTACATATATCCAATGACATTTCGTTATGATCCAATCATATTTACTTTACACTATCCCTTTTCCCCAGTGCAAGATAAATGCCACTTGCACTAGAGTCACAACACCTTACATTTGTTCACTTAAAACGTATAAAATAAGAACTAACATAAATAACTTATAACAATATATAGATAGTAATTATTTGACAAAGTGAAGAATACCAACTAATATGGTAACAGTACACTAGAAATTGTAACTCACACACTAATACATATTCCCATTTTTTATGTATTATGTTCAACAAGATATATATATTTATTAACAATGTTCCAGAGCAATATCAGACTTACTCTGTCATGCACTAAGTTACACAATATAACTTATGGCTCCTAATAAAACATGTACAGGGCAGTACTACCTCAATCATTAACAAAACCAACCTGGCAAAAGACACTTCAGAAAGCCACCCCCTGCCATCCCCTGACCCCATGCTATCTGTATTAAAAAAACACAAACTCACGTTCCCTTCCATGCTCAAGTTCGTACCTGACGTCGAAAGTCATAAAACCCCTGTCTCTTAACGTAATGTCACCAGTTCACCCCCCCCCCCTACGCCCCCCCTCATGCCTAACGACTTTACACCCATATGCTCCACTACCACACACTTTTATTCCACCTTCCATCCTCCACTAATCTCAAAAAAAAAAAACAAGAATGCCAGTTTAGGGAGAACCAGCCCAATCCAACTCTAAATTACACCCAACCCTAACATTACACCTACCGACAGATTACGATAACCCAAGGGAAAACTATTTACCCACAACCTTCCATATAGTAGCCTATTTCTGCATACTGTACGATACACACTCGCCGCAAGCGCCCGCACCCTATATTCACCCCCCACCTCCCGCATGCACCAAGACACATACAAAAAATCTGCCACTACATACATCACTGCCCTCCGAATGTCCTTGGAAACCCCTCCCACATCAAAATGCAAAGCCCTCAAAGTCGAAATGTTTCTTCCCCCTCCCGCCACTATACCCAGAACTCTCGCTAACCATGCCCTTACAAAACCCAAGGTTTCACAAAAATATATGGCATGAAAAGCCGTCTCCTCTTCCTCACAATGCAAACAAGTGCCAGCACCTACATAACCCATTCTATATAGCACTGACCTTGTAGCTAGAATTCCCATAAAGAATCTATAAACCACTTCACGAACCCTTGGCTTTAATCTGATCTTCCGAAAGTCTTCCCAAAAGCCCCTCCAATCATACATTGGGTATGTAGCTACTCCCTGTATCACTGTACCCTGCCAACCTGTCCTCCCAAGCCTACTTACCCCTACTTTTTTTGCTTCCCTTACTGCCAACAAATTTCGCACCATATCTTCACACTCCAGTAGTGCCTTTCCCTTCCACCATTTTCGCACATCCTTCATGACCTCTCCCACCCTTCTACCCCTCTCCCCTCCCACCCTCAAGTATCGCTGCTTCACATACACTGCCTTCACTCGTGTGTCCAAAGGTATAAGACCCAGCCCACCCTGCCACACGCCCATCATCACCACCTCCTTCCGTAGCCATGGCTTCCCATAACCCCACACATACCTCAAAACCACCCTCTCCAGTTCCTGAATATCACACGACCTCAGGGGATATATTTCTGCCACGCCCCACACTACTGTACACAAGTGTATTTACTACCACCACCCTCTGCTGCAATGTTACATCCCCAGCCCTCCACCCACGCATCCTACCCATCGCTCTACTCACTACTTCCTTGGAATTTATTCTCTGCGCCTCCCCAGCGTCTGCCATATACACAACCCCACATATCTTATTTCTATCCACTACGTTCCACCCATACTGTTCCCCCAAATCCCCCCACCCCACCCACGTGCCTACTTCTAATAACTTTGACTTTGCTCCATTAACCCTCCTCCCTGTCGCCCCACCAAAAATCTCTATTATATGTCCCACATTCCCCAATCCTATTTCCCGTCCTACCTAAACTGTGGTGTCATCCACATACCCCACAATACCACATCTCCCAGGACCCACCTCTCCCTGTTCCCACACTCCTTCCTCTATAAGCCTATAAAAAGGGTCCTGCATGCATGCAAAAAGGATTTGAGACAAGGGGCAACCCTGTCGCAAACCCATCCCCATCTGCACTGGCAACCCTAACTTCCCATTAACCTGAACCCTGACCGTTGCAGGCGTATACAAAGTAGTCGCCCAGCGCACAATCTCATCACCAAAACCCTGTTTTTTTAAAATACACCACAACATATGTCTATCTACACTGTCATAAGCCTGCTTCCAATCAATCCCCAAGATCCCCCCCCGTTGTCTACCCTCCACAAAATCCTTAATTCTTCCATGCCCCTCACGCATACTTCGACCTGGAATCCCACACTGTCCTCTATGTAGGACTCGGTCAAGCACCTTTTTCATACGGTTACCTAAAACCTTCGCAAAAACTTTATAATCTGCACACATGAGGGAGATCGCCCTAAAAGCACCCAAGGTCTTCCCCCCCCTCCCTTATAGACCAAAACTACTACCCCCGTGCCCTGCGATTCCCCCAACACTCCCCTTTCCTTCATACAGTTAAACAACCGGACCAGACATTCCTTCATACAATCCCAATGTGTAATATAGAAATCATTAGGAATTCCATCAATGCCCGGCGCTTTTCCCCTACTCAAGCCCATTATCGCCTCCTCCACCTCCTCCTCACTGATCCTACCCTCTATTACCGCACTCTCCTCCTCCCCTAAAATACCTCGAATTCCTTCTCCCAGAATCTCTCCCTCCCTCTCTCCTCCCTCCCTCTGCTTAAAATTCTCCCTAAACCAATAATCAGCATAATTGCTCATTCCATCGGTGGTACTAAGTACCTGCCCCACCCTATATCCCCCCACCCCTTTACACACCTCTAATCCCATAATCGTGGTCATCTGTTGCCTATTCCTAAATCTCCTCAAAACACATCCTGACGGTTTGTCACCCCATAGAACCTCCTCTAAACCTTCCCTCACACGTATCGCATCAAAACGAGAATTTTGTATATCCCTCAATCTTCCCCTTAAAACCTCTATTTCTCCATGTCTAGCCCCCCCTCCCCCTTCATAACAATCATTTAGCTGCCCCTCTAAATATTTCTGTAAACCATACCTCCACCTCGCCTCATCCCTTCCTCTATGCTGGTAATACTCCCTAATCTGCAATTTAGCGTGCTTCTCCCACCATTCCAAGACATCCTCCTCTTCGTTGCGAGCCTCCCATAGTTGCTTCCACCATTCCCTAAAAAACAACCCCTCCCCCTCTCCCTGAAGTAGCCTCACATTCATTTTCCAATAACCCACATACCTACGAACCATCCCTTCCCATGCCATCTTTGCCAAAACGGCACGATGGTCCGAAAAACCTAAATCTATCGTCATTACACGTTCTACTGTTATATCTCGAGTTATATATATACGATCCAACCTGGCAGCATAACCCCTCCGCATAAAAGTGTGCTCTACTTTCCACCCATCGCCCCTGACTATGTCATAAACCCCTGCATCCCTCAACAAATCCCTCAATACTCCAAGCACACACCCTGCCCCTCTCGGCTCCACATCCTTATTCCTAATTACACAATTCCAATCCCCACCTATTATAGAAACCATTGGTAAACCCCGCATGTAGAAAAGCAAAACCTCCCTTACAAAATTCACCTTTACCCGTATGTTACTATCTGCCGGCATATATATCCCCAGAAAACATACTCTAATCTCATCCCATATCCCCTCCACCCTCACCACCCTCCCTTCCCCTCCCTCTTCCCACTTGAGCACGTGGAATGGGCTGGACTCCCTCACTGCCACTGCCACCCCACCCTTTAATTTCCCTGAACTACCAACATACATCCTAAAACCGTTCAGCCTCAACTCTCTGCCATACTTGAAATTGTGTTCTTGAATAAAACACACATCAATGTTAAAACGCCGCAAAACATCCTCCAACCATACTCGTTTACCGTCAGCTCTAAGGCCATTCACGTTTATCGTTAGACACTTAAAGATTCAGAAAGGGTGGCTTTCCTCTATGTCTCTGTGTCCTGTCTGTTCCACTTTTTGTTGCTTCTGTCTTTTCTCGTGCACTCTTTCCCGCCTGTACCCACTCCCCCCCTGTGCACTACCCTGCCCTTTCTTAATCACTCCTGCCCACGTCTTCTTCCCTGTACGCTGAGCTGGTGTTATAACCTCCTCATCCGACGAGCCCCCAGCCCTCTTTCTAGATGTGCCCTCAATTTCCATATCAGTAATTCCATTGCCCTTGTGCACCTCAGCTTCCACATGTAGCAACTGCAACATGCCAGGCTCTGTCCCCAGAGGCTCTGGAATCTGCTCAATCAAGTCCTTCTCAACCGTCAGAATTCTCCTGTCTGTAGCTGGGTTCTCCTCCGCAGGCACGTCCAGGAAAGACTTAATCATCTCCTGTAGGGGCGTAGATAACTCCTGTGGATCACCGGTCTCTCCCACCCCCACAGGCTGCTGCTCAACTCCCGGGCCCGTTTGCGGGGGAGTATCCGAAGCCACTGGTAGTGTCACACAATTCTCTAACACGCCCTCCACTTCGTCCGCCCAATTACCTTTGCCTGCTGCACTCAAATTCTTCGGCAGAGGTTCCGCCTGAGACTCTATGGCTACTTGCCGTTCCCAAGGCCGCGGCGCTGCTGCTTTACCACATCCGGCCGCCATGTGGTCAAAAGCGCCGCACAGGCGACACGTCTTTCGTTGTCCCGCGTAGGTCACGTACAGCTGTGTCCTAAAATCCTCCAGGACAACATAAGATGGAATAGGTCTTCTTAAAGACATCTTGACGGTGTAAGATCCAGCCGGCAACCCTTCATAGATTCCCTCCGTCCATCGAACTAAAGTTATATCATGCACCTCACCATATCTTTGAAATGTCTCTCTGATATCTACATCGTCTGCCTCGAAAGGAACGTTGCGGATCCTCACCCAGGTGTAGTATTTTGAGGCATCCCGCAGGCGTACCTCCAGACCAGATGATACGGTGATGTTCTTCTCCTGGTACTGTGTCACCGTCCTTTCATATGCCTCCACTGTGCAGAACTTTATGAAGATTCGTGATGATCCATTAAGTGCTATTCCGTGTAAGTCTTCAACTTCAATGCCAAACGTGTCCCGTATAATCGTTGGTAATAAAACAGAGGCATTCGTAGGGTAAATTGCCCCTTTAACAAGGTCAACACACACGGTGTTGCTCCTCCTGCGGTAGCTGGCAGCCATCTTGGTGAAAACAGGAAGTTGCGCACCAGAGAAAGCAGGAGCTGTTTGCGCAGTGCGTCCACTCAGCCCGAAAGCGAAGAGGACAATGAATTGAAAGAATTAAGAGTATGACAGATGTTGCAAGTGTATGGTGTAGGAGGTAGGTTACTGAAAGCAGTGAAGAGTTTTGTACGAGGATAGTGAGGCTCAAGTTAGAGTATGTAGGAAAGAGGGAAATTTTTTCCCAGTAAAAGTAGGCCTTAGACAAGGATGTGTGATGTCACCATGGTTGTTTAATATATTTATAGATGGGGTTGTAAGAGAAGTAAATGCGAGGGTCTTGGCAAGAGGCGTGGAGTTAAAAGATAAAGAATCACACACAAAGTGGGAGTTGTCACAGCTGCTCTTTGCTGATGACACTGTGCTCTTGGGAGATTCTGAAGAGAAGTTGCAGAGATTGGTGGATGAATTTGGTAGGGTGTGCAAAAGAAAATTAAAGGTGAATACAGGAAAGAGTAAGGTTATGAGGATAACAAAAAGATTAGGTGATGAAAGATTGGATATCAGATTGGAGGGAGAGAGTATGGAGGAGGTGAACGTATTCAGATATTTGGGAGTGGACGTGTCAGCGGATGGGTCTATGAAAGATGAGGTGAATCATAGAATTGATGAGGGAAAAAAGAGTGAGTGGTGCACTTAGGAGTCTGTGGAGACAAAGAACTTTGTCCTTGGAGGCAAAGAGGGGAATGTATGAGAGTATAGTTTTACCAACGCTCTTATATGGGTGTGAAGCGTGGGTGATGAATGTTGCAGCGAGGAGAAGGCTGGAGGCAGTGGAGATGTCATGTCTGAGGGCAATGTGTGGTGTGAATATAATGCAGAGAATTCGTAGTTTGGAAGTTAGGAGGAGGTGCGGGATTACCAAAACTGTTGTCCAGAGGGCTGAGGAAGGGTTGTTGAGGTGGTTCGGACATGTAGAGAGAATGGAGCGAAACAGAATGACTTCAAGAGTGTATCAGTCTGTAGTGGAAGGAAGGCGGGGTAGGGGTCGGCCTAGGAATGGTTGGAGGGAGGGGGTAAAGGAGGTTTTGTGTGCGAGGGGCTTGGACTTCCAGCAGGCATGCTGTGAGCGTGTTTGATAGGAGTGAATGGAGACAAATGGTTTTTAATACTTGACGTGCTGTTGGAGTGTGAGCAAAGTAACATTTATGAAGGGATTCAGGGAAACCGGCAGGCCGGACTTGAGTCCTGGAGATGGGAAGTACAGTGCCTGCACTCTGAAGGAGGGGTGTTAATGTTGCAGTTTAAAAACTGTAGTGTAAAGCACCCTTCTGGCAAGACAGTGATGGAGTGAATGATGGTGAAAGTTTTTCTTTTTCGGGCCACCCTGCCTTGGTGGGAATCGGCCGGTGTGATAATAATAATATATATATATATATATATATATATATATATATATATATATATATATATATATATATATATATGTATATATATATATATTATATATATATAGTTCCTTGATAATGTAAGAAGTCACGAAAGCGCTTGAAATTTCACTTTCCTTTCACAGTGGTTGTTTTGCATATTCTGATATCACCTGTTTACTGTTACCTTATTGTGTGTGTA
>NW_027200577.1:0-19140 GCF_038502225.1 Cherax quadricarinatus | reverse complement strand
ATCATTATTGTGCTCGTCCCAGTTCTATCCTTATCGTGCTAGTATCAGTACTATCATTATCGTGCTAGTCTCATTACTATCATTATCGTGCTAGTCACAGTACTATCACTATCGTGCTAGTCTCAGTACTATCATTATCTTGCTAGTCCCAGTACTATCATTATCGTCCTAGTCTCAGTACTATCATTGTCGTGCTAGTGCCACTTCTATTATTATCGTGCTAGTCTCAGTACTATTATTATCGTGCTAGTCTCAGTACAATCATTACCGTGCTAGTCCCAGTACTATCATTATCTTGCTAGTCCCAGTACTATCATTATCGTCCTAGTCTCAGTACTATCATTGTCGTGCTAGTGCCACTTCTATTATTATCGTGCTAGTCCCACTGCTGTCATTATCGTGCTAGACTCAGTACTATCATTATCTTGCGAGTCTCATTGCTTTCATTTTCGTGCTAGTCTCAGTACTGTCATTATCGTGCTAGTCTCAGTACTATCATTACCCTGCTAGTCCCAGTGCTATCATTATCGTGCTAGTCCCAGTACTATCATTATCGTTCTAGTCCCAGTACTATCATTATCCTGCTAGTCCCAGTCTCCTTTATTTATCGTGCTTGTGTCAGTACTATCATTATCGTGCTAGTCTCATTATTTAACGTGCTAGTCTCATTGCTCTCATTTATCATTATCGTGCTAGTCTCATTACTGTCATTATCGTCCTAGTCTCAGAACTATCATTATCGTGCTTGTCTCATTACTGTCATTATCATGCTAGTCTCAGTACTATCATTATCGTGCTAGTCTCAGTACTATCATTATCGTGCTAGTCTCATTTGCTAGTCTCAGTACTATCATTATAGTGCTAGTCTCATTACTGTTATTATCGTGCTAGTTTCAGTACTCTCATTATCGTGCTAGTTATCATTATTGTGCTAGTCTCAACTATTTGTGCTAGCACACACATATACAGAGGTACAAAAAATACAGGTAAGAGCAGTATGCCAAAGCCACTTATACTATGCATAGCATTACGGGCTGGCTTAAAATTAACTTAAGATTAACTAAGCAATGATGACATCAGTGATAAAACTTTAATGTAAACAGATTACTATAAAGCACAAGTGAGTATTACAAAGACAGGTCATATGGTTGTATGCATTGTTGTACATTCAGTAGAATGGAGTATTCTGTTAGGTAGTGTATTTAAAAAATAATAAAGTTAGATTGGGTTTTAGGTTTAACATTTATGTGATATAATTGTGAGAAACATTTAAGATATACAATTTATAAGGTTCAGTTATTCAGTATTTATTTGGTTTTGGGTGAGTAAGTGATCTTTGAGAAGAGACTTGAATTTATAAACAGGTAGTGTTTCTTTTATATTTACAGGTAATGAGTTCCAGATTTTAGGGCCTTTTATGTGCATTGAGTTTTTGCATAGTGTGAGATGGACACGAGGAACATCAAAGAGTGATCTGTGCCTTGTGTTATGGTCATGTGTTCTGTTGAGGTTGGCAAGGAGATGTTTGAGGGGAGGGTTAATATCAGAGTTAAGTGTTCTATGTATGTAATAGGTGCAGTAATAAGTATGAATGTTTTGTATGGTGAATAGGTTTAGTGTATTGAATATTGGTGGAGTGTGCTGCCTATAGTGAGAATTTGTTATCATTCTAACTGCAGCCTTTTGTTGGGTAATTAGTGGTCTGAGATGGTTACTTGTTGTTGAGCCCCATGCACAAATTCCATAGGTGAGATAGGGGTAAATAAGAGAGTGATATAGGGCCAGGAGGGCTGACTGTGGAGCATAGTACCGTATCTTCGATAGTATGCCTACAGTCTTGGAAATTTTCTTAGAAATTTGTTGTATATGTGTATGAAATTTGAGTCTATTATCAAGGTGGATTCCTAAGAATTTTCCCTCTGTTAGCTTTGTGATAGGTGATCCGTTTATCATTATGTTAAGAGGGACATCTGTAGCTCTGTTACCAAACTGAATGAAGTAGGTTTTGTCAATGTTTAGTGTAAGTTTGTTAGTCCTCATCCAGGTAGATATTTTCTGTAATTCTGTATTTACAGTATTGGCTAGCGTGACTGGGCTCGGGTGGGAGAAGACGTATGTAGTGTCATCTGCAAATAGTGTGGGTTTGAGTAATTGCGAAGCATTTGGTAGGTCATTTATGTATAGGAGAAAGAGAAGAGGGCCAAGGACACTTCCCTGTGGGACACCAACTGTAATTGGTTGTGCAGAAGAGTTTGCCCCATTTGCATACACATATTGGCTTCTGTTGCTGAGGTATGACTTGAGGTAGTTGAGGGAGTGCCCTCTTATACCATAGTGTGACAATTTTACGTGGAGCAAGTCATGGTTAACTGTATCAAAAGCTTTACGTAAGTCAATGAAGATCCCCAGTGGGACTTCTTTTTTCTCTATTGCAGTGTATATATGTTCTAGCATGTGTATAATAGCATCATTAGTATTTTTATTTGGCCTGAATCCAAATTGGCAGGGGTTGAGTATGTTTTGGGAGATAAGGTAGGAGTAGATTCGTTTATGAATTAATTTTTCGAAGATTTTTGAGAGAGGGTGTAAGTTGGATATTGGCCTATAGTTATTCAACTCTGTTTGGTCTCCTCCTTTGTGGATCGGGGTGACCCTTGCTATTTTGAGTACTGTAGGGAAGGTGGAGGATTCAATGGATTTGTTAAAGAGTGTTGCAATGATTGGTGATAGCACTTGTGACACTTTTTTGTATATAAAGGGTGGTAAGGTATTTAAATCTCCTGCCTTGTTTTTTAGCGTGTTGATAATAAGGGAGACTTCGTATGGGTTAGTCGGAGCTAGGAACAGTGTGTTCGGGTAGTTGCCAGTGAGGTAGTCATTTGGTGGGGTATCTGAGCTTGGGATTTTATTGGCAAGGTTTTGTCCTATAGTGGAGAAGAAGTCATTGAGTCTGTTTGCTGTTTCTGTTGGTGGGAGTTGGGGTTCATCTGATTTTGCTAATTTTATTTCGCTATTTCGTGATATCTTTTTTGTTCCTAGAATTTCTGATAGGGTTTTCCAGGTCTTTTTTATATCACCTCGTAAGTTGGATAATCTGTTCTCATAATACAATTTTTTTGCCCTTCTTATCAGGCTGGTTAGGATTGACGAGTAACGTTTTGTTTGGTCTCTGGTTATGTGACCCATTCTGTACTGTTTTTCATATTGGTGTTTTGTATTTATGGATTTGAGAATGCTGGGTGTTAACCAGGGACTGTTCAGTCTCTTAGCTGTCATCTGTTTAGTTTTTTTAGGGCAGTGCTTGTTATAGAGGTATTGGGTCTTTTTTAGAAAATTATTAATACATTCGTCAATATCTGTATAGATTTCTAGCTCAGTGTGCCAGTCAATGTTTGCTACTGCTGTTGTGAAGTTATTAATGGCTGCCTCATTGTGAAGTCTGAAGGTGACTTTAGTAGTGTCTTGGGGTAATTTACCAAGAGTTGTTATGAGAAAAGTAGGGTAGTGGTCTGTGGTATTATCTGTAATTATGCCTGATTTTAAAGGGGATATGGTGTTGGTCCAGATGTGGTCAAGTAGGGAAACACTAGTCTCTGTAACTCTTGTAGGTTTTGTTACTGTTGGTAGCAACATACAGTTACTCATTGTGTTTGTGAATTCAGTAACGTGTGGGTCCTGGTCTTGCAGGAGATTTATATTGAAGTCACCTGAGAGTAGTAAGTGATCTTTGTTCATGCGTGCATCAGTTATCATACTTCCTAGGTTTTGACTAAATTGGCTAATGTTTGACTGTGGAACTCTGTAAATGTTTATCAATGTGAGAGGTTTTTGTAGGTATTTGGATTTGAATTTGGCTATTATATATTCCCCATGTTCATCCCTTGTGCAAGTATTAGTGATACATTCTAGTTGGTCTGAGTAGTATATGGCTGTGCCACCCCCTTGTTGGTCAGGCCTACAGTTGTGTATGGCTGTGTAACCAGGAATGGCATAGACATCTGTACTATCAGGCTTTAGCCAGGTTTCAGTTAGTGTAATGATGGACATATTGGCATGTAAGGAATTTAGTAATGCTATGAGGTCATCGTAATGCTTGCTTAAAGATCTGATATTGTAGTTAAAGATAGTTATGTTGTTGTTGGCACTGAGAAGTGCCTTTGATTGTTCTGCAGTGTAGTAATTACAGTAACTGTTTGAATCATTTAAGTCATTAAATAAGAGGTTGGTATCAGGATCAATGCTTGTAATCATAAGATTTGTAGTGAATCTATAGTTAGAATTAAGTATAAAACAAAGTAAATAGTCTTAAGCTAAAAAATAGCACCTGAATTATTTAACAAATGTAAAATAATGAGCTAAGGTAGTTTTGGAATATAATGGCAAAGTTGTGAACTTATTCTTCTTTAGCACCTGAGAATAGCACCTTGATTATTTTAACAATTGTGAATGTATAAACTAGGGTAGTTATATAAAGCTAAAATAAAGGAGAAAATATATGAGGGACTAAAATTAAGTAATGGTAAACAAAGTTAAATGGACAGATGGTCACTATGAAATAATATTGGTTTAGGAGTAAGATCTGATTTGTAATATTAAATAAATTGAGCAGTTTATTGCACAATAAAAGTAAAAAAAATGAGGTAGTTGGTACTAGCTAGCAAAAGATAGTTTTGGTACTTGCAAAAAAGTAATTGGAATATACACTAATTGCATACACAATAAAAAGTGACTAAAAAACAAGTAGTGATAAACAAAATTAAATGGACAGGTAAGAATAATGAATATTATTAATTTGGAGTAAGATTTGACTTGTAATTTAAAATTATGAGCAATTTATAGTAGTAAGAAAGAAGTATAGAGTATTGGAGGTATTTCATTAGCTAGTGATGAAAAATAATAAAAATAATAATGTACAATATAATAGTAACGTACACTATATGCACCACACGTATATATGTATTAAGGGCACTTATCTAATCTGTTACAAAAATGTCAGCTTTTCTAAGGAAGGTAGAGAAATCGTGTTCATTTGAGATAGTATATTGTTGTCCTGTTGATGTTTTCCTTACTAGTATTTTCCCATCTCGCGTGAAACACTGATGTATTTTGTTTTCCTGTTTAAGTTTTCTCAGCCTGAACAGAAGGTTTTGACGTTTTTTTGTTAGACACTCATTTATGTACACTCCATTTTTCATTGTAATTGCTGATTTAATTAAGTCCTTTCTTTTATCGTATGAATGAAGTCGGATCATTATACTGTGTTTACTTCCTGGTTTTCCTAGCAAACGTGTTTCTTTGATTTCATTGTTTTGCACGATGACTTGTACGTGGTTCTGTATTATCCTGATAGCAGTTTCTTTGCACTGTGCTTGTGTTATGTCACTAGGAATGTGTGGACTGTTTATTATAACTGCATCAGACAACTTATCTTGTTCAGTTTTGTCGTCTTGGAAATCAAGGTATTCATTTAGTCGAGTGTGCATGTTCTGATTCCAGTCCTTGATTGCTTCTTCAACCTTCATATTTATTGTTGTTATTTGCTCAGTGTGACTGGCTATAGCTGCTTTTAGAGTATTTTCTGTGTCAACACTTCCAGATGTAATCTTCTCTTCAAGGTTTTGTATCTTATTCTCGAGGTTGGTTATCTTGGATTCTCGTCGCTCGAGTGTTGCTTTGATATCTTTGATTTCATTTTCTAGAGCAACGATGTAGTCCTTGATATTGTCAGGAATAATCATACCTGAGTTATCATGGGTGAATCCTTTGAAGGGAGTGGAGTTGGAGGGGGAGTCAGCCATGTTTGTTGTTGCTGTTGTTGTTGTTCCTTGGGTGGCGGCGGAGAGAGGGGTTGATGATACACTGGCGTCCTGCTGGGTAGACAAGTTCAGTTCTAGGGTCCTTGCTGTTATTCTTTTATTACTGGTGTTGATTCTTCTGCGATATCCTTTCATAGTATCACTGAAGTAGATACTGTGTAGCAATGGAGGAGAAGGCTTGTTTTCTCGGAGCTTGGGTTAAGTGATTGTCTGGCAGCGGAGGCAGTGTTTGGGTTAGCAGGGCTGTCTTCCTTAGATCTTCTAATTTTGTCAAGATTTGGGTTACATTCTTAGTATTCTTGGGTCATGTTGTGGTCTACGTGGGTTCATGTAGTTGAACTTTCACTTTAGGCCATCACAAGTTTTGTTGAGCGATGTTTTTTGAGAAAGAAGAGCTGGCAGGATACCGTTGCTGCCGCTGCCGCTGCCACACCACACCACACCACACCACACTATCATTATCGTCCTCGTCTCTTTACTATCATTATCGTGCTAGTCATAGTACTATCACTCTCGTGCTAGTCTCAGTACTATCATTATCGTGCTAGTCCCAGTACTATCATTATCGTGCTAGTCCCAGTACTATCATTATCGTGCTAGTATCAGTACTATCATAATCGTGCTAGTCTCTTTACTATCATTATCGTGCTAGTCACAGTACTATCACTATCGTGCTAGTCTCAGTACTATCATTATCGTGCTAGTCCCAGTACTATCATTATCGTCCTAGTCTCAGTACTATCATTGTCGTGCTAGTGCCACTTCTATTATTATCGTGCTAGTCTCAGTACTATTATTATCATGCTAGTCTCAGTACAATCATTACCGTGCTAGTCCCAGTACTATCATTATCGTGCTAGTCCCAGTACTATAATTATCGTGCTAGTCTCAGTACTATCATTATCGTGCTAGTCTCAGTACTATCATTATCCTGCTAGTCCCACTGCTATCATTATCCTGCTAGTCTCAGTACTATCGAAATAAATGGTATAAAATACCGACACAATGGCAATATAAACACAAATGCAGTACAATGTGATCCTTTATTGACTACGTTTCGCCCACACAGTGGGCTTTTTCAAGTCACAAACAGAACTACCTGGGGTGGAAGGAACGCGAGTATTTATAGTCCGGCTGAGGTCAGGTGAAGAATGCTGCATCTGATGATGTACCGAGTGGGGTATAGAGTCTAAAAACTTGGGTAGCTTAGAAAGGAGATTGGACAAGTTTGTGAGCAGACCTTCTACAGTGTTCTTATGTGGGATAGCGATGAAGAAGTTTCTTGGCAAGTGGTTCAGCTATGTTATAGAAGCCACTATTCTGGTTAAAGTTGTCGGATATAGAAATAAGTGATGATTACAGGATTCTTCGGTATTGAGTGTTGTCTTCTGTGGCGATAAGTCTTGAATTTCTGTAGTTTATCAAGTGGTTGTGTGAATTACGGTGTTGTACGCAGGCATTCCTTGTGTCGTCAGACCTGCTTGCGTATTGGTGTTCTGAAATACGTGTTTGGAGGTCCCTTGATGTTTCGCCCACGTATAACTTGTTGCAGTCATTACAAGGGATTATGTATACCCCTGCAGAGGATGGAGGCTTGTCCTGCCTACTACTTGTGATGTCCTTGATGGTCGTGGTTGTGGAGGTAGATATTTGGAATGATGTTTTGGCAAAGATGTTGGAAACATGTTTGGCAATGGAGTTGGTGGGAAGGACTATAATTGAACAAATATTTTCTAAACTCCACTATCCTCGTCACTTCATCAGAGACTGCAGACGGCGAGCATTAAACATCTTCAACACACCCAGAGAAGACACTGCCGAGAAGAGATACATAGTCCTTCCCACCAACTCCATTGCCAAACATGTTTCCAACATCTTTGCCAAAACATCATTCCAAGTATCTACCTCCACAACCACGACCATCAAGGACATCACAAGTAGTAGGCAGGACAAGCCTCCATCCTCTGTAGGGGTATACATAATCCCTTGTAATGACTGCAACAAGTTATACGTGGGCGAAACATCAAGGGACCTCCAAACACGTATTTCAGAACACCAATACGCAAGCAGGTCTGACGACACAAGGAATGCCTGCGTACAACACCGTAATTCACACAACCACTTGATAAACTACAGAAACTCAAGACTTATCGCCACAGAAGACAACACTCAATACCGAAGAATCCTGGAATCATCACTTATTTCTATATCCGACAACTTTAACCAGAATAGTGGCTTCTATAACATAGCTGAACCACTTGCCAAGAAACTTCTTCATCGCTATCCCACATAAGAACACTGCAGAAGGTCTGCTCACAAACTTGTCCAATCTCCTTTCTAAGCTACCCAAGTTTTTAGACTCTATACCCCACTCGGTACATCATCAGATGCAGCATTCTTCACCTGACCTCAGCCGGACTATAAATACTCCCGTTCCTTCCACCCCAGGTAGTTCTGTTTGTGACTTGAAAAACCCCACTGTGTGGGCGAAACGTAGTCAATAAAGGATCACATTGTACTGCATTTGTGTTTATATTGCCCTCAGTACTATCATTATCGTGCTAGTCTCAGTACTATCATTATGGTGCTAGTCTCATTACTATCATTATCGTGCTAGTCCCACTGCTGTCATTACCGTGCTAGACTCAGTACTATCTTTATCGTGCGAGTCTCATTGCTATCATTATCGTGCTAGTCTCAGTACTGTTATTATCGTGCGAGTCTCATTGCTATCATTATCGTGCTAGTCTCAGTACTATCATTATCGTCCTAGTCTCATCTCTATCATTATTGTGCTAGTCTTAGTACTGTCATTATCCTGGTAGTGCCAGTACTATCATTATCGTCCTAGTCTCAGTTCTATAATTATCGTGCTAGTCCCACCACTATCATTATCGTGCTGGTCTCAGTACTATCATTATCGTGCTATTCCAACTACTATTATTATCGTGCTAGTCTCAGTACTATTATTATCGTGCTTGTCTCAGTACTATCATTACCGTACTAGTCTCAGTACTATCACTATCCTGCTAGTCCCAGTACTATCTCTATCGTGCTAGTCCCAGTGCTATCATTTTCGTGTTAGTCTCAGTACTATCATTATTGTGCTAGTCCTAGAACTATCATTATCGTTTTAGTTTCAGTGTTATCATTATCGTGCAAGTCTCAGTACTATCATGATCGTGCTAGTCTCAGTACTATCATTATCCTGCTACTTCAGTACTATCATTTTCGTGCTAACCTCAGTACTATCATTATCGTGCTAGTCCCACTACTATCATTATCGTGCTAGTCCCAGTACTATCATTATCGTGCTACTCCAGTACTATCATTATCGTGCTAGTCTCAGTACTATCATTATCGTGCTAGTCCCAGTACTATCATTATCGTGCTAGTCTCAGTACTATCATTATCGTGCTAGTCTCAGTACTATCATTATCGTGCTTGTCCCACTACTATCATTATCGTGCTAGTCTCAGTACTATCATTATCGTGCTAGTGCCAGAACCATCATTATCGTGCTAGTCCCACTGTATCATTATCGTGCTAGTCTCCTTGCTATCATTATCGTGCTAGTCTCAGTACTATCATTATCGTGCTAGTCTCATTACTGTCATTATCGTGCTAGTCTCATTGCTCTCATTATCGTGCTAGTCTTAGTACTATCATTATAGTGCTAGTCTCATTACTGTCATTATCGTGCTTGTCTCAGTACTATCATTATCGTGCTAGAATCAGTACTATCATTGTCGTGCTAGTCTCATTACTGTCATTATCGACCTAGTCTCAGAACTATCATTATCGTGCTTGTCTCATTACTGTCATTATCATGCTAGTCTCAGTACTATCATTATTGTGCTAGTCTCAGTACTATCATTATCGTGCTAGTCTCATTACTGTCGTTATCGTGCTAGTCTCAGTACTATCATTATAGTGCTAGTCTCATTACTGTCATTATCGTGCTAGTTTCAGTACTATCATTATCGTGCTAGTCCCAGTACTATCATTATCGTGCTAGTCTCAGTACTATCACTATCGTGCTAGTCTCAGTACTATCATTATCGTGCTAGTCTCAGTACTGTCATTATCGTGCTAGTCCCAGTACTATCATTATCGTGCTAGTATCAGTACTATCATTATCGTGCTAGTCTCATTACTATCATTATCGTGCTAGTCACAGTACTATCACTATCGTGCTAGTCTCAGTACTATCATTATCGTGCTAGTCCCAGTACTATCATTATCGTGCTAGTCTCAGTACTATCATTATCGTGCTAGTGCCACTTCTATTATTATCGTGCTAGTCTCAGTACTATTATTATCGTGCTAGTCTCAGTACAATCATTACCGTGCTAGTCCCAGTACTATCATTATCGTGCTAGTCTCAGTACTATCATTATCGTGCTAGTCCCACTGCTGTCATTATCGTGCTAGACTCAGTACTATCATTATCGTTCTAGTGCCAGAACCATCATTATCGTGCTAGTCCCACTGTATCATTATCGTGCTAGTCTCCTTGGTATCATTATCGTGCTTGTCTCAGTACTATCATTATCGTGCTAGTCTCATTACTGTCAATAACGTGCTAGTCTCATTGCTCTCATTATTGCGCTAGTCTCAGTACTATCATTATAGCACTAGTCTCATTACTGTCATTATTGTGCTTGTCTCAGTACTATCATTATCGTGCTAGACTCAGTACTATCATTATCGTGCTAGTCTCATTACTGTCATTATCGACCTAGTCTCAGAACTATCATTATCGTGCTTGTCTCATTACTGTCATTATCGTGCTAGTCTCAGTACTATCATTATCGTGCTAGTCTCAGTACTATCATTATCGTGCTAGTCTCATTACTGTCGTTATCGTGCTAGTCTCAGTACTATCATTATAGTGCTAGTCTCATTACTGTCATTATCGTGCTAGTTTCAGTACTCTCATTATCGTGCTAGTCCCAGTACTATCATTATCGTGCTAGTCTCAGTACTATCACTATCGTGCTAGTCTCAGTACTATCATTATCGTGCTAGTCTCTTTACTATCATTATCGTGCTAGTCATAGTACTATCACTATCGTGCTAGTCTCAGTACTATCATTATCGTGCTAGTCCCAGTACTATCATTATCGTGCTAGTCCCAGTACTATCATTATCGTGCTAGTATCAGTACTATCATTATCGTGCTAGTCTCTTTACTATCATTATCGTGCTAGTCACAGTACTATCACTATCGTGCTAGTCTCAGTACTATCATTATCGTGCTAGTCTCAGTACTGTCATTGTCGTGCTAGTGCCACTTCTATTATTATCGTGCTAGTCTCAGTACTATTATTATCATGCTAGTCTCAGTACAATCATTACCATGCTAGTCCCAGTACTATCATTATCGTGCTAGTCCCAGTACTATAATTATCGTGCTAGTCTCAGTACTATCATTATCGTGCTAGTCTCAGTACTATCATTATCCTGCTAGTCCCACTGCTATCATTATCGTGCTAGTCCCAGTACTAACATTATCGTGCTAGTCCCAGTACTATCATTATCCTGCTAGTCCCAGTGCTATCATTATCCTGCTAGTCTCAGTACTATCGAAATAAATGGTATAAAATACCGACACAATGGCAATATAAACACAAATGCAGTACAATGTGATCCTTTATTGACTACGTTTCGCCCACACAGTGGGCTTTTTCAAGTCACAAACAGAACTACCTGGGGTGGAAGGAACGCGAGTATTTATAGTCCGGCTGAGGTCAGGTGAAGAATGCTGCATCTGATGATGTACCGAGTGGGGTATAGAGTCTAAAAACTTGGGTAGCTTAGAAAGGAGATTGGACAAGTTTGTGAGCAGACCTTCTACAGTGTTCTTATGTGGGATAGCGATGAAGAAGTTTCTTGGCAAGTGGTTCAGCTATGTTATAGAAGCCACTATTCTGGTTAAAGTTGTCGGATATAGAAATAAGTGATGATTACAGGATTCTTCGGTATTGGGTGTTGTCTTCTGTGGCGATAAGTCTTGAGTTTCTGTAGTTTATCAAGTGGTTGTGTGAATTACGGTGTTGTACGCAGGCATTCCTTGTGTCGTCAGACCTGCTTGCGTATTGGTGTTCTGAAATACGTGTTTGGAGGTCCCTTGATGTTTCGCCCACGTATAACTTGTTGCAGTCATTACAAGGGATTATGTATACCCCTGCAGAGGATGGAGGCTTGTCCTGCCTACTACTTGTGATGTCCTTGATGGTCGTGGTTGTGGAGGTAGATACTTGGAATGATGTTTTGGCAAAGATGTTGGAAACATGTTTGGCAATGGAGTTGGTGGGAAGGACTATAATTGAACAAATATTTTCTAAACTCCACTATCCTCGTCACTTCATCAGAGACTGCAGACGGCGAGCATTAAACATCTTCAACACACCCAGAGAAGACACTGCCGAGAAGAGATACATAGTCCTTCCCACCAACTCCTTTGCCAAACATGTTTCCAACATCTTTGCCAAAACATCATTCCAAGTATCTACCTCCACAACCACGACCATCAAGGACATCACAAGTAGTAGGCAGGACAAGCCTCCATCCTCTGCAGGGGTATACATAATCCCTTGTAATGACTGCAACAAGTTATACGTGGGCGAAACATCAAGGGACCTCCAAACACGTATTTCAGAACACCAATACGCAAGCAGGTCTGACGACACAAGGAATGCCTGCGTACAACACCGTAATTCACACAACCACTTGATAAACTACAGAAACTCAAGACTTATCGCCACAGAAGACAACACTCAATACCGAAGAATCCTGTAATCATCACTTATTTCTATATCCGACAACTTTAACCAGAATAGTGGCTTCTATAACATAGCTGAACCACTTGCCAAGAAACTTCTTCATCGCTATCCCACATAAGAACACTGTAGAAGGTCTGCTCACAAACTTGTCCAATCTCCTTTCTAAGCTACCCAAGTTTTTAGACTCTATACCCCACTCGGTACATCATCAGATGCAGCATTCTTCACCTGACCTCAGCCGGACTATAAATACTCGCGTTCCTTCCACCCCAGGTAGTTCTGTTTGTGACTTGAAAAACCCCACTGTGTGGGCGAAACGTAGTCAATAAAGGATCACATTGTACTGCATTTGTGTTTATATTGCCCTCAGTACTATCATTATCGTGCTAGTCTCAGAACTATCATTATCATACTTGTCTCAATACTGTCATTATCGTGCTAGTCCCACTGCTGTCATTACCGTGCTAGACTCAGTACTATCTTTATCGTGCGAGTCTCATTGCTATCATTATCGTGCTAGTCTCAGTACTGTTATTATTGTGCGAGTCTCATTGCTATCATTATCGTGCTAGTCTCAGTACTATCATTATCGTCCTAGTCTCATCTCTATCATTATCGTGCTAGTCTTAGTACTGTCATTATCCTGGTAGTGCCAGTACTATCATTATCGTGCTAGTCTCAGTTCTATAATTATCGTGCTAGTCCCAGTACTATCATTATCCTGCTAGTCACAGTGCTATCACTATCGTGCTAGTTCCAGTACTATCATTATCGTGCTAATCTCAGTACTATCAATATCGTACTAGTCTCAGTACTTACATTATCGAGCTAGTCTCAGTACTATCATTATCGTGCTAGTCTCAGTACTTCCATTATCGTTCTAGTCTCAGTACTATCATTATCGTGCTAGTCCCAGTACTATCATTATGGTGCTAGTCTCAGTACTATCATTATGGTGCTAGTCTCAGTACTATCATTATCGTGCTAGTCCCACTACTATCATTATCGTGCTAGTCTCAGTACTATCATTATCGTGCTATTCCAACTACTATTATTATCGTGCTAGTCTCAGTACTATTATTATCGTGCTTGTCTCAGTACTATCATTACCGTGCTAGTCTCAGTACTATCACTATCGTGCTAGTCCCAGTACTATCTCTATCGTGCTAGTCCCAGTGCTATCATTTTCGTGTTAGTCTCAGTACTATCATTATAGTGCTAGTCCTAGAACTATCATTATCGTTTTAGTTTCAGTGTTATCATTATCGTGCAAGTCTCAGTACTATCATGATCGTGCTAGTCTCAGTACTATCATTATCCTGCTACTTCAGTACTATCATTTTCGTGCTAGTCTCAGTACTATCATTATCGTGCTAGTCCCACTACTATCATTATCGTGCTAGTCCCAGTACTATCATTATCGTGCTACTCCAGTACTATCATTATCGTGCTAGTCTCAGTACTATCATTATCGTGCTAGTCTCAGTACTATCATTATCGTGCTAGTGCCACTTCTATTATTATAGTGCTAGTTTCAGTACTATTATTATCGTGCTAGTCTCAGTACAATCATTGCCGTGCTAGTCCCAGTACTATCATTATCGTGCTAGTCTCAGTACTATCATTATCGTGCTAGTGCCACTTCTATTATTATAGTGCTAGTTTCAGTACTATTATTATCGTGCTAGTCTCAGTACAATCATTGCCGTGCTAGTCCCAGTACTATCATTATCGTGCTAGTCTCAGTACTATCATTATCGTGCTAGACTCAGTACTTCCATTATCGTTCTAGTCTCAGTACTATCATTATCGTGCTAGTCCCAGTACTATCATTATCGTGCTAGTCTCAGTACTATCATTATCGTGCTAGTCCCACTACTATCATTATCGTGCTAGTCTCAGTACTATCATTATCGTTCTAGTGCCAGAACCATCATTATCGTGCTAGTCCCACTGTATCATTATCGTGCTAGTCTCCTTGCTATCATTATCGTGCTTGTCTCAGTACTATCATTATCGTGCTAGTCTCATTACTGTCACTAACGTGCTAGTCTCATTGCTCTCATTATCGCGCTAGTCTCAGTACTATCATTATAGTGCTAGTCTCATTACTGTCATTATCGTGCTTGTCTCAGTACTATCATTATCGTGCTAGACTCAGTACTATCATTATCGTGCTAGTCTCATTACTGTCATTATCGTCCTAGTCTCAGAACTATCATTATCGTGCTTGTCTCATTACTGTCATTATCATGCTAGTCTCAGTACTATCATTATCGTGCTAGTCTCAGTACTATCATTATCGTGCTAGTCTCATTACTGTCGTTATCGTGCTAGTCTCAGTACTATCATTATAGTGCTAGTCTCATTACTGTCATTATCGTGCTAGTTTCAGTACTATCATTATCGTGCTAGTCCCAGTACTATCATTATCGTGCTAGTCTCAGTACTATCACTATCGTGCTAGTCTCAGTACTATCATTATCGTGCTAGTCTCAGTACTGTCATTATCGTGCTAGTCCCAGTACTATCATTATCGTGCTAGTATCAGTACTATCATTATCGTGCTAGTCTCATTACTATCATTATCGTGCTAGTCTCAGTACTATCACTATCGTGCTAGTCTCAGTACTATCATTATCGTGCTAGTCCCAGTACTATCATTATCGTGCTTGACCTGGAGTTTACCTGGAGAGAGTTTCGGGGGTCAACGCCCCCGCGGCCCGGTCTGTGACCAGGCCTCCTGGTGGATCAGCGCCTGATCAACCAGGCTGTTGCTGCTGGCTGCACGCAAACCAACGTACGAGCCACAGCCCGGCTGATCAGGAACTGACTTTAGGTGCTTGTCCAGTGCCAGCTTGAAGACTGCCAGGGGTCTGTTGGTAATCCCCCTTATGTGTGCTGGGAGGCAGTTGAACAGTCTCGGGCCCCTGACACTTATTGTATGGTCTCTTAACGTGCTAGTGACACCCCTGCTTTTCATTGGGGGGATGGTGCATCGTCTGCCAAGTCTTTTGCTTTCGTAGTGAGTGATTTTCGTGTGCAAGTTCGGTACTAGTCCCTCTAGGATTTTCCAGGTGTATATAATCATGTATCTCTCCCTCCTGCGTTCCAGGGAATACAGGTTTAGAAACCTCAAGCGCTCCCAGTAATTGAGGTGTTTTATCTCCGTTATGCGCGCCGTGAAAGTTCTCTGTACATTTTCTAGGTCGGCAATTTCACCTGCCTTGAAAGGTGCTGTTAGAGTGCAGCAATATTCCAGCCTAGATAGAACAAGTGACCTGAAGAGTGTCATCATGGGCTTGGCCTCCCTAGTTTTGAAGGTTCTCATTATCCATCCTGTCATTTTTCTAGCAGATGCGATTGATACAATGTTATGGTCCTTGAAGGTGAGATCCTCCGACATAATCACTCCCAGGTCTTTGACGTTGGTGTTTCGCTCTATTTTGTGGCCAGAATTTGTTTTGTACTCTGATGAAGATTTAATTTCCTCATGTTTACCATATCTGAGTAATTGAAATTTCTCATCGTTGAACTTCATATTGTTTTCTGCAGCCCACTGAAAGATTTGGTTGATGTCCGCCTGGAGCCTTGCAGTGTCTGCAATGGAAGACACTGTCATGCAGATTCGGGTGTCATCTGCAAAGGAAGACACGGTGCTGTGGCTGACATCCTTGTCTATGTCGGATATGAGGATGAGGAACAAGATGGGAGCTAGTACTGTGCCTTGTGGAACAGAGCTTTTCACCGTAGCTGCCTCGGACTTTACTCTGTTGACGACTACTCTCTGTGTTCTGTTAGTGAGGAAATTATAGATCCATCGACCGACTTTTCCTGTTATTCCTTTAGCGCGCATTTTGTGCGCTATTACGCCATGGTCACACTTGTCGAAGGCTTTTGCAAAGTCTGTATATATTACATCTGCATTCTTTTTGTCTTCTAGTGCATTTAGGACCTTGTCGTAGTGATCCAGTAGTTGAGACAGACAGGAGCGACCTGTTCTAAACCCATGTTGCCCTGGGTTGTGTAACTGATGGGTTTCTAGATGGGTGGTGATCTTGCTTCTTAGGACCCTTTCAAAGATTTTTATGATATGGGATGTTAGTGCTATTGGTCTGTAGTTCTTTGCTGTTGCTTTACTGCCCCCTTTGTGGAGTGGGGCTATGTCTGTTGTTTTTAGTAACTGAGGGACGACCCCCGTGTCCATGCTCCCTCTCCATAGGATGGAAAAGGCTCGTGATAGGGGCTTCTTGCAGTTCTTGATGAACACAGAGTTCCATGAGTCTGGCCCTGGGGCAGAGTGCATGGGCATGTCATTTATCGCCTGTTCGAAGTCATTTGGCGTCAGGATAACATCGGATAGGCTTGTGTTAATCAAATTTTGTGGCTCTCTCATAAAAAATTCATTTTGATCTTCGACTCTCAGTCTGGTTAGCGGCTTGCTAAAAACTGAGTCATATTGGGACTTGAGTAGCTCACTCATTTCCTTGCTGTCATCTGTGTAGGACCCATCTTGTTTAAGTAGGGGCCCAATACTGGGCGTTGTTCTCGATTTTGATTTGGCATAGGAGAAGAAATACTTTGGGTTTCTTTCGATTTCATTTATAGCTTTTAGTTCTTCCCGCGATTCCTGACTCCTAAAGGATTCTTTTAGCTTAAGTTCGATGCTTGCTATTTCTCTGACCAGTGTCTCCCTGCGCATTTCAGATATATTGACCTCTTTTAGCCGCTCTGTTATTCTTTTCCGTCGCCTGTAAAGGGAGCGCCTGTCTCTTTCTATTTTACATCTACTCCTCCTTTTTCTTAGAGGAATAAGCCTTGTGCATACATCGAGTGCCACCGAGTTAATCTGTTCTAGGCATAAGTTTGGGTCTGTGTTGCTTAGTATATCTTCCCAGCTTATATCGGTTAGGACTTGGTTTACTTGGTCCCACTTTATGTTTTTGTTATTGAAGTTGAATTTGGTGAATGCTCCCTCGTGACTAGTCTCATTTTGTCGGTCTGGGGCTCCTCGCATACATGTCTGAACCTCAATTATGTTGTGATCTGAGTATATTGTTTTTGATATGGTGACATTTCTTATCAGATCATCATTGTTAGTGAATATGAGGTCTAGTGTATTCTCCAGTCTAGTAGGCTCTATTATTTGCTGGTTTAAATTGAATTTTGTGCAGAGATTTAAAAGCTCGTGTGAGTGTGAGTTTTCATCAGAGCTGCCTCCTGGTGTTATTACTGCAACAATATTATTTGCTATATTCCTCCATTTTAGGTGCCTTAAGTTGAAATCCCCCAGGAGCAAGATGTTGGGTGCAGGAGCTGGAAGATTTTCCAGACAGTGGTCAATTTTTAACAGCTGTTCCTGGAATTGCTGGGATGTTGCATCCGGAGGCTTGTAGACTACCACAATGACTAGGTTTTGGTTCTCGACCTTTACTGCTAAAACTTGCACTACGTCATTTGAGGCATTAAGCAGTTCTGTGCAAACAAGTGACTCTGCAATGTACAGGCCAACCCCCCCCCTTTTGCCTGTTCACTCTGTCACATCTGTATAGGTTGTAACCTGGGATCCATATTTCATTGTCCAAGTGATCCTTTATGTGGGTCTCAGTGAAAGCCGCAAACATTGCCTTTGCCTCTGCAAGCAGTCCACGGATGAAAGGTATTTTGTTGTTTGTTGCTGGCTTTAGACCCTGTATATTTGCAAAGAAGAATGTTATCGGACTGGTGGTATTGTTGGTACTGGGGGGGGATTTTTTTTCCGGCATTAGTATCTGTATCTGTTGGTTTGGAGTGGAGGCCATCGACTGTGGTTCCACTCCAGGAATGACTGGATTTGGTGTACGATTTCTGCCATTTCCTGCCAATTTTTTTTCCTTCCTGGCACTAAAAAACCTCTCCCTCTTGAGTGGCTGTGGCTACCCAGGTTTTCCCATGGCCTGGATGTTTTGTATCTTTTTGTCCCCTTTAGATGGTATGCCTGGCAATTTAAGTTATAGCACAGTCTTTCCTGTACTGAAGAGGTACACATTTCAGGGTGAAAAAGCTTACAGGAAGGGAGTTTGCATTTTCCTGTTGTCATATGGGCATGGCATTTTCTAGGGTGGTCATAGTTGCGCGTCCCATCTGTTTTTCCAGATTTCCCATGCCAGCAGATACCAAGTGCATAGTATGTGCACAGGCTTGGTTTCCGCTTGCCTTGGGTTTCTGTGACTGTATTCCCTGTTGGTGCATGTTTCCCTGTCTTACTTCTATCCTCCCTAGCACCAACAATGGAGCTCCCACCAGTTGTTTTTGGTAATTTATCCTCACTATTGCTATTGGAGTCCTCTTGTTTGCTATTTCCTGCGGTATTTCTAGTTTGCAATATTGGTTTTATCTTATCTTTGACTACACTTGTTTCCCTACTATGGCTCCTGTCCCCTATGAGGTCATTTATATGTATTCCTTCCTGCGTATAATTCCCGACTACCTGGACAAAATCTCCAGCTTCACCATTACTGTCTCCCAGGACAGTATCTCCAGCTTCACCATTTCTG